>NW_007231059.1:312291-351727 GCF_000164805.1 Carlito syrichta | reverse complement strand
AATCAGCCGGGCGTGGTACCGCATGCCTGTAATTCCGTTACTTGGAAGGCTGAGGCGGAAGGATTGCTGAAGCCCAGCAGTTTGAGGCTGCGGTGGCCGGAAGCAGACACTGCACTCCAGTCTGGGCGACAGAGTGAGACTCCAACTCAAAAAAAAAAAAAAAAAAGTCAAGTGAATTCAACATACCAGAAAAAATGCATAGCATTTTTTTTTTAACTTTCAAAACAAATTTTTTTAGAGAAAGACGAGAAGAAAGAAAGGGAGACATGCCACAGCTGGCATGGGCAAGAGAAACCACCAGCATTGAAAATTTTGCATTTCATATTCATCATCTCAATTAGTGGTGTCAGAAACCTTTCATATTCTTCTTATAGAAGACATATAACAAGGTTCAGATGGTTGAGGTGATTTGATTAAACTTATCTAGAATAGTTATAAAATATTGTAACTATGGCTCACATTAGCAACTAAAATTTCAGTATTTTTTCATTATTGTACAGCAATCAGTTCCAAATTGTCAGACACTCAAAAAATGAGCTATTTAATATTCATCATATTTAAAATTATTTTCATACTGATCTTTTGAAATATGCTCATTTTAAACCCAGATTCTATACTGTGTAGTTTTATATCATTTCCTAGCCCAAGCTTATATCAGAAACTAAAATTTTGGAAAAATTATCCCTACAGATCTTAATGTTTACTTTTAAACTACTGCAATTTCTGTTTTATTTTCTCTTGTGATATACAATTAATATTCTACTGACAAAGGATAGTACATTACAAGAGGGAATAATTGCATAATGACACATACACAAACACATATATATAGACACAGAGGCACAGACATAGACACACACATACACACGGAGTGTTTGCTCTGACTACAATTATTTTTAAAGATGAGTAAAACATTTGCATACCATGATGGAGCTATGAAATTTAAGCTCACACAGAATCTCACAGCAATGTAGAGATTTGTACTTGTCATAGCTTAAAATTGATTTATTCAGAAAATACAGTGCTGAAAAATGCTGTTGTTCGATGTTTCAATTTATATGACATAATGTAGACAATCTCACAACTACATAGTATGTCCCCTACGTATGAACGAGTTCCATTCTGAGAGCCTGCACATAAGTCCAATTTGTTCATAATTCCAGCAATGATAGTTAGTCTAGGTATGCAACTAACACAATCAGTTATATAATACTGTACTGTAATAGGTCGATAATATTTTCATACAAATGATACATAAAAACAAATACAAAAAATAAAAGCATAAATCTTACAGTATAATATCTTGAACAGGACTGTAGTACAGTGCAGGACAACAACTGGCATACAGAGCCTGGCATCAAGTGAACAGGCAAGGAGAGTTAGTGACAGTAGGAGGAAGAAGAAGTCGGAGATGGTGTGACTGAAGATCAACAGTAATAGGTGACAGAGGGTCAGCTGCAATTTCACTCATGCTTGATATTGATGGCACAGGTCCTGGTCCTTGCTAGACTCTATCTACCCTCTTGAAAAAAAATGAATCAGTGATTTCTGGGTAGTAGCTTGTTTTTGTTTTTGTTTTCTCGTTATAGATGGCAAGGTAGCATTGAATTGCATTCTGAACAGCTGCTGCAACCTTCATGTACCATTCTGTTTGGGTCCTGTGCCTCAAAAACTAACAGCGCATCCACTTTCTGGCAACCCCTTCAGGTCCTCTCCTACTGTGGGAGTTTTTCTGTCCTCTCAATAAATCCTGCTTTCAAAAAAGAAAAAGAAAAAGAAAATCCCCTTGCAGAAACAAAGAACAGAGTACTGTATGTTCTCATAAGCGGGTCTTGAACAATTATAATACTATAAGAAAGGGATTGGCAGTAGTGGGAAACTGACAGGTGAGAGAAGGCACACCTCATCAACAAGGGTACCTGCATAATGAATATTTGTATACCTAACCCTGAATTGTGCCCTACATCTTTTAAAATAAAGAAAAAAGAAAATCCCCTTGCATTTCCTAAATCATTAATCTCATTGGTTCTTCAGTTATTTATTTCCCTTATTTCTCTTTGTCCTGTCTCTGGGCCTGGAATTCCATCAGGTCTTCATTAGTGAGCTCCCCATGTTGCCTAGCAAGGAGTTCAATAATGTCATCCTCTTGCAGATCTAGCTCCAGCTTCTTGCTGAAGACCTCTTTGGGCTCCTCATCCACCCTTTCAAATCCACAAAGATCATGAAAAGGTTCTTCCAAACTTCATTCATGGTGACAGCCATAATCTCATGCCAAGCAAAGTCAATGTTTTTATGGCCTTATTTATGTTATAGTCTATTCAAAATTGTCACGAGAAGGTTGTTCTTGATTTGTCATTTACCTTTACTACCTGATAAAATGTGTGACATAAATAATCTTTCTTGAAAGTCACTATCAATCCCTGGCTCATTGGTTGGAGGAGCGATATCATATTCAGTGGCAGATACACTACTTTGATGTTGGGATGAAAGTCACCCATGAATGAGGCATGGCCTGGAGTATTATCGATAAGCAAAAGAAGGTTGACTGTGGCATCCTTCTCTAAGCAGTATCTCTCCACCTCTGAGATAAAGTGGCAGAAAACCTGTCCTGATTTTAAGTCACTCTTATATGCATCAGAAAGGGAGTCCTTGGCTATGTTTTCAAGGGCTTCTGCATTCTCCAAATGATGAACTAAGAGAGGCTACAGCTTCATATCACCAACTACATTGCCACTAACAATAGAGTTAGCTTATCCTTTGCTGCTTTGTAGCCAGGCGTTAACTTTCCTCTTACTGATGTAACTTTGGTCTGGCATCTTCTTCCAGTACATTCTTGTCTTATACACATTAAAAACCTGCTCAGATAAATATGCACCTTCATCAATAATTTCTTGAAGCATTTCGGGAAACTTCCAGGCAGTTACTGTTTCTGTACTTGCTGCCTCACTACTTATGGTGTGAAGGTTGGCTTTAACCTTGAATGAATGAAACCAGCCATGACTGGCATTTAAAAATGTACCCTCTGATTCTTTACTATGTTTTTTTCAAGTCTTCACAAAGTCTTTTAATTTTCTCTTAAACCAGCATTAAGCTGAGTGAGACTCGACACCGGTGCTGAACCTGCACCTACACTCTGAGAAGTTTTTCGATCTCCTCCATAACTTTTCCACACTTTGATATTATTGTCAACATTATTGCACAGCAGACTTCACATATTCCATGATCTTGTCCTTGTTCTTTAGAATTGTGCCAGTGGTTGAATGATTCATCTTATAAGAACGTGACACCTATTATCTTTTTGCCTTGCTACACTCTCTCAATTATTTTCACTTTTGTTCTCATTGTTATTGCTTTATGCTTATTAGCAATACCAGCTACATCACCACATCTTTTATGTTTGCTTCTGGACATCCTGGGATTGAAATAAAGATACTGTACTATAGGTCTCTATATAGTACTATACAGTCAAGTACAGAAAAACACAATCACTTGTAGAAAATGCATGCACATGTAGCCATTGTCACAGTCACATGAACTAACTTCTGTGATTGAACATGTGAATGCACATTTGCATCTTTGAAAGTTTGAAACTTGAAGGTTGTAGGTAGAGGGCTTATTGTATATTATAAGATAATACATTTAATAACTTTGATGCTCTTTCTTCAAGAATATCTCAAATTTATTAAAAATCCTAGATGTTTGTACTATAAATCAGAAAAATAATAGAAAACAATTATTGTTTTGGTATATTTTCAGTAACTATGTTGGGAAAAATAATGTCTGTTACTAAATTCATCAGAAGTACATCGCCGGGTTATGTAAAGTTTATAATTGCTTTAGTAATTACATTGTCTTATAAAAATATATTAAATCACATTGTAAATAAGTTTGGATATTAAATATTGAATAGAACACAAAAAAATACTTATCTCTGTTTTATAACTTATTATCAAAGAGAAAATTACACTAAATTATGATCTGTATTCATCAGTCATTCCAAATTTGAAAAAGCTTCTAAAGGTATTCATGAATACTACTGAAATTTTAGGACCAACTCAGATATACTGTTGTCATATTACAATATAGATACATACTCTAAATATAAAATGAGTATTCATATCCACTGATTCAAAAATTAGTTAAAAATGTTTTGTAGTGAATGACCTGTACTACTAAATAATATTCACAAACTTAACCTTTCTACCTTCACTTATTCTTTTTTTTGTAACAGGTGCACTCCAGTGGTCCATAAATACCATTTCCATTATTCAATATGTATTGACTCACCATTGTAGTTGATATCCATTACTTTTTGATAACCACAATGATGGACATCTGTTGTGTTTTGTCTGTTCCGTATATATTGACCTTTTTATTCTATTACGAGTACACTTATTTTCTTTGTCAGAAACACCATACCCCTAGCCCTTCCTGGTTCAAAGGTGGGCAGATGGTCTACCTCTGAATTGCATAATTTTTTTTTTTTTTTGAGTTGGAGTCTCACTCTGTCGCCCAGACTGGAGTGCAGTGGCCACTCCCGGCCACCGCAGCCTCGACCTGCTGGGCTCCGGCAATCCTTCCGCCTCAGTCTTCCGAGAAGCCGGAATTACAGGCGTGCGCTACCACGCCCGGCTGATTTTTTTGATTTATTGTAGAGATGAGGTCTCGCTGCCCAGGCGGGTCTCGAACCCGCGGGCTCAGGCAATCCACTCACCTCAGCCTCCCAAAGGCGCGGGATTACAGGCTGAGCCACCGAGCCCGACTTGAATTGCATAATTTAATTTCAAAGTATTTTCTAAAATTTTGAGAGAGGTACGTGTTTTCATTTGAAGTTGCTGAGATAATAGAATAAAGATTTACAATGTACAATGATCATCTTGCCAACTTAAAAAATAGAGGCCTCTCTCTTCTTGAGGGTAAAATCACTTCGGAAAAAGTAGAATTAAGATTTGAGGAACCAAAATTCTAGAGAGAAATTTGAGCTCCAGAAATCTCTCATTTCTGAAGCTGAACCACTCAGTTTTCCTTTCAAAGAACCTACACATTTGTAGTTTGAGTTTAATTTTTTATCACCCCCCCAAAAAAATGCTAAATACTTCGTAATCATTGCTTACAAAACAAATCATTGCTTTATACGGAAAAAATTTAGAAAAAAAAGTCCAAAATTCTTCAATGTGAATTCTGTAAAAAGAAACTGTTTCAAAGAAATTTTTATGTGTTATAAGTTTTCTAATTATATTCTACAATAGGTGCAAATGAACTTGTGTTGTTTTTTTTTTTAATTTGCGAATTGAAGTGTGGTTATAATCTCAACCACAGTACCTTTGAAAACTTAATTGGTTTCAATTAAGATAAGTTAATATAAATCATTTAAACCACTTAGATTAAAACAGAAAAACTGACATGTTCCTTCAATCATAACACATAAAAAGCATCCACAAAATACATCAGTCCCAGCTGTATTTAGCAATATCTTCTGATTTGGGTTGTATATCACAATTTCCAAGGAATATTAATATAGTGATTGGAAAAGTTCAGTCTATGCAATCAGAAAACTTTGAGGCAAATCTTACAGTGTGAATATGAACTCTTTACATTCACAAGTCTCAATTTATTTCTGTATTCTATAATATTTAACATATACAGTGATGACTATGATAAGACCATACTTGTGAGAATACTTTATGAACTAAATGCCATACAAATATTACTTGTGTGTATGTATATATGTATATTATGTGTTATGTTTATGTGTATATACACAATTTGATTTTTCACAAACCTAGAAATCTTTCTGGAATGAAATCCTATATGAGATACACTCTCTGCATTTTGGAGCACTATGAGGGAAGATATCACCCAATGGAATCTATTTTTTAAAATTTTTAAATTTATTCTTACATTTTTAAACTTCAGTCACCTTCAATGTACTCTCCTTTGATGAAAGGCAGCTATAAAGATGCTTTTTCTACTGCTCAGAACAGTTTTGGAACTCACCAATTTTGATGCTTTTTAGTACTTCTGCCATTTTTTGCTAAAACTCTTTCCAATCAGCAAAGGGTTTCCCTTTGAGGACATTTTTCATCTGGGGGAAAGAACAACAAAAAGTGTCATCCAGTAAGAGACTGGGTAAATAGGGAGATTGAGTCACGTTGGTCATGCAGTTTTTAGTCAAAAATTGCTGAATGTTCAGCACAGTATGGGTATTTACATTGTCATGGTGGAAGAACCAGTCACCTGTTTGCCACAACTCAGGATGCTTCTTCCACAATTTTGATGCAAACATTTCAAAATTTCCAGATAAAAACTTTGGTTGACTGTTTGATCCAGAGGAACAACTTCTGAGTGAACTACAAGGGGTACACCTTCCAAAAATAATCCCAGTTTTGGGGTCTCCCTCATACGTCTTTAGTCAGGTATCCTGAGTTCAGGTCTACCACCTAGTAGCTATATGACTTAGAGTAAGTTTATTATCTTCTTGGTGACTTAGTCTTCTCATTTGTAAGTACCTATTATTAAAAACTTAGCTAATCCACATAATAAGCTTACAACAGTAAGACCTGTGACTGGCACATGGTAGGCATTCTCCAACCACTGTTAACTTGAACGATCATTAGATAATCCTATATTGTGCTTTTCTCAGTCTTTGATTGAGTTTTCTCAGATAAGACACTATTAGGTTTTTCCATTCTCTCCTTCATTTCTCAGTAAAAAATGTGTCTATTTCTTCCATTTCCCAGAGTGCTGAAAATGCCAGGCATGACAATGAGGCAGAGAGCCTAGAAAAAACAAGTTGTCACATTCTAGCCCCTAGAAACAATCAGGCTTCCTGGAGAGGTGACAACTTCCCCTGTGGGTGACATCAATGGGAAACACATATTATGTTTGCTTGTGTATCACTGAGTCTTCTCTGGTGGATGATGAGATCCTTAAGGGCATGGGTCATTTTAAATTTACTGGAATAAACACAGGGGCTTTTCACTACAGAAGAGAAATCAGAAGACAAAAGAAAGGAGTCAAGCCGGAGTCAGAAAGAAAGGGATATGATAAAGAAATTAGAAACTGCAGAAATTTTCACTAGTCTGCAAAGCATTGGACCTGGAGTGTGAAAAACAAAGACATGTTGCTGATGGTGATAATTCTCCAGAGGGATTAAGGCAAAGAGTATGTAAAATGACAGTAATACATCAAAATTGTAGTGACTATGACATCAAAAGTGACAGTGGAAACACTTGGTGTCAAGTTAGGATTGACTGTTTCTTAATCTGTGGGGTTACTGGAGGTCTTGCCAACACTCAACTATTTTTGAGTTTCCTCCTCAATGCCCTAGACAACAAGCAGAGATATTTGAGAATGTGAACATAAAGTAGAAATTGATTTCTCTAAGGGATTCTGCTTCTGCAATGTAAGAAAAAGATATGCAAGGACACATTTACATGAACCTACTTGCAATACCTCTAGACTATCTAGACCAATCTATCTATTTATATGTATAGATAGATAGTTCTTCCCCTAGTTCCTGAAACAGAGCTCCTAAAACCTTTGTGGAGGGAGGTGCTAGGGGAATCTTTTGTTCTACAATTTGGTCTTTTACTTTGCTTCCTACCACAGAAATCTTAAGGACTTTGCAATTTCCTGACTGATAGAAGTGTCTAACACAAAAAACCTAAAAGGACAGGGTTCAGAGAACTTCTAGATTGCTGAACACTTGGATGTACTTGAAAGGTGGCATTCCCAAAGAAGGCATAGGACCACTGTACCCCTGCCTTCACATATCTTGCCTTATGTGTATCTTCTGGCTGTAAAATTATATATTTTGTAATATCATTTATAATAAATGGATAAACATAAGTGCTGTGTTTTCCTGGGTTCTGTGAGCTGCTCTAACAAATTAATACAATCTGAACAGGAGGATCTTAAAATTCCCAATTTATAGCTTTTAAGTCACAATTTACTATGTGTGATTGATATCTGAAATGAGGAAAAGTCTTGTGGAACTGAGTCTTCAACTATAAGATTTGATGTTAGAATTGAGTCAAACTATAAGACATGCAGTTGATGTCCACTGAAGAGTTGGTTGTTGGTGGGGCGAAACCCCCACACATTTTGGGACCAGAGGTGAACTGCTTTGCATTCTACTGCATATAAGAGTAGGAAATTCAGTTTGGTTTTTCCAATTGCTTGATATATGGGTAAAAACCATGCACATTTTGGTGAAGCATTCTATGTTGACTATGTGATAATAAGAAAAACATACTTTTTCCTCCTGTTTCTTATAATCTCTTTATCTGTATCTACCTGCCAAAATCTATTTATCTATCTAAATATGGGCCAATGTAACTTTTTTTTACAGTATGACCAACTACATAGACTGCAAGGAAGTTTTATAAATGCTGCAGAACAAGTCATCAAATATAAAAGAGTCTACAGTTTTGACTACTCAACTGTAGCTACATTTTTGTTCACATTTGTATTTTCTAACAATAATGATATCAGTAAAATTATGCCCAACACAACTATTCCTTATATAAATGAAAATTTCAAAAATATCTAATGAATAAATGGAAAATAACTAGAAGATTTGACCTGATAAGACGGAAGGAAAAATAAGACATACACTAAAATGTTTAATATTATAGAAGAAACAAGTTTAAAGACTAGGAGTTCAATTTTGGACATGTTAAGACATTATCTATTAAACATGAAGTAGAAAGTGAATCTACAAATTCTTTTTTGCTTTCTCTCTTTTCCTTCCTATCTTTTTTCCCTTACTGCCTCCTTTTCTCCCTCCCCCATTCCTTCCCTCTTTCTCCCTCCCTCCCTTTTTCTTTCTTCCTTTCTTCCCTCCTTTCTTTCTTTCGTTCCTCTCTTTCTTTCATTCCATCTTCTTTCTTTCACACTTTTCTGCTCTTTCCTCTGTTCCTTCTTTCCTTTCTCTCTTCTTTTCTTTTGTTCCTCTTTTACTTGTTCAGTAAATTTTGATTGTAATTCTAGGATTAGTACTATTAAGAAATTAGCATATCAAAACACCCTCTTGAAAGTACTGTATCTTATTCTAGTTTTCAAAATATTATCTTAACTTGGAAAACATATTTCCTATGAAATATTGATCAAATCTTGACAAATGTTTAGTAATATATAAAAATTATTTTATAGATGCTTTTGTGTTACATAAAGTTTCACATTTTATTTTGTGAAACTTTAAGAAACATGAATATATTAATATAATTGCACTTCTAGAAAAAAAATAGCTAATATGTATTTTCGATTAACTGTTTTTTCTTATCATACAAGCCAAGCCTAAATATATTCCTCTTTGTTGTTTTTCTCTGGCTTGCTTTTGTGTGTGTATAGCATAAAAATATTCATATGAATTACATTTGCCTGAGAATGTACAAATTCACTTCCAAGAGTGCCAACATTTTGGTAGCATTTTCTAATTAAACTGTTCCTCTGGATACAAGCTGAATTAAGTATTTTTTCTTTGTGTTCCTAAATATTTATACAAGTTTGCAGTAGTATTTTCACATAACACTGCCGTTGTTAACTTACCTGCCTCATTTGAGTCTCTTTGGGTACAAGGAACATAAACTCTTTTCTATCACGTTTCTAGCATCAGCAACTCTTTCAGTTAACTTTAGCTTTTATTTACTTTATGGAAGTCTACTAGCTTCTAGATACCATCAAAATTGAATAAATTATAACCCCTAACATTGAAAATGTTACAATCTAATGGGAAATATTGAATACAGTTCAAGGACTATAGTGATAAAGATAGGTCATACATATTTAAGGTATCTGTTGAAGGAAAGAATTAAAAATCAAGAATGCTCTGATTAGGTTAATGAAATCAATGCTAGAGTAAAACCTTTCATAACTGTACTGAGAGCAATGACTTAAGCTTTTCATCTTTTTTTTTTGTTTTACTTTGACCCCAAAATAATAAAAATTATTGTCATGAACATTTCTGAGTTTTTAAAGATGCCTGGCTTATTCAGAAAGCCCATGGTTCTAAGAGTCAAAACCTATCTTATCTTGTTCTGTGAGAGAATATCAAATTTCATTTACATATTTAAAAACATAATATTCATGCAAAATATTTTTAATGAAAAGCAAGTGATCCCATTATTGTGCTTCAATGCATAAATTAAGATATAAAAATGTATCTTGGATACCTTACAAAATATTCAATTTTATAACAAAAAATGCCTTAATCATGAAATATTATATCATATCCTTCTTACCATAATCTCATCACATATATATTATAGACTATATCTGAATATAGCAAATATGTTAATATATTTGTTATTTGAATACATGCACAATGTTGTTATTATAAAAACTATTGATATTCTCATTTGTATATCATTAATTCTTTTCTCAGGGAAAACATCGTCTATCAGCAGCAAATAATAATAGCATATGCTAGCTCTACTCTATATTGCATTGTCTATTGCATTTTTGTTGGCAACTTAAAAATAACAGTAGTAAGCAGAGTGTTAGAGTTTATGAGCTTAAATTATTCATTCTTTGGCATATAAATATATCAATTTAATTATACAAAATATATTGTCAATTTCAGATACACAAAGCTGTCATATATTAAAAGACTTGTAAGACCTGTTCTTTTTAAAACAATTTGATTTAATTTTTAGAAAAGTAAGTGACAAGATATATTAACATTTTAAACATATTTAGCAGCAATGGACTGGAGTAACACAAAATGGAAAAATAAATTAAAAATAAAAACTAATTACCACTTATTTTGTTCTCTTTATATCCCAAAGACTTTATTTGTAGAGGAGAAGTGTAATGACCTCTGTCTCCATCCCAAGATCAATTCTTCTTCATGTCAGACGAGTACCTTCAATGTGGCAGAGACTATTCTAGGTGCTTGGGAAGCAGAAGGTGCAAAAACTGCCATCCTGGTGGAACTTCCAGAATGGAGAAAGAGGCAATGAATAACAGACATAATAAGCTAACTGTAGTGTGTATTTAGGGAAGATAGTGTAGAAAAAGACAGAAACAGAGCAGGTAAGTTGACTTGGGAGTATGGATGGAGGAGAGGTTGCAGAATTAAGTAAGGTACCAAGGTTTCAAGGTGGGCTGACAGGCAACATAAGACTTGAGCAAACATTAAAAGTCTGGAGGAAGTTAGCTAGAGGAAAAGAATTTCAGAGAAAGTATCCAGTTGACAAATATCTCATATGTTTTCAGATAAAACAGAAGGCCAAAATGGTTCCATGAACATGAATGGGGAATACATGAATCTTGAGAAGCCAACTCACAGAGGACTGTGAGGTTACTGAGGACACTTTGGATTCTGTTCTGAGTAAAATTAAAAAAAAAAAAAAAACAAATGGAAGGGTTTAACCAGAGAAATGACAACATCTGGCATATCTTGGTGGATACATTTTCTATTAGTGATATCGCTAACAAAATGTGATAAATGTAATAAATAAATGTGATATCACTTTTATTCCAATGAAACTGATATTGGATAACGTGATTCATATGTAAAGGCTTACCTAGCATAACTCTGGTCAAACTGGATGACAGAGGCCTTTCCACAGGAGATTGGCCCCTTATACCAGTGTCATGGAAGACCACATGGGATTCATATTCTATCCAGGAAACTGAACTTTTGTCTTATAAATAAAAGCAGAAAGGAGCATCTCAGAATAAGGAGGTGACTTTATTTCTATAAGTTCTAAAGAAGTGAATGAGAGGTAGAAAGCAGTCATTCAGAAATTTTTGTGAAGAGTTCTTCCATATGAAATAGAACATCTGGAGTAGGGAAGAAATGTTTCCTTCTGACAGGTCCTTTCTTGTAGGCTTGTCTGCAATACGATGAAGAGTCTGCCTCTATAGAAAAGGTGTGAGGTTAGCCAGTGATAGGGCAAGTTGGTCATTCTTATCTAGGTGAGGATTACAAGGACATTTGACTCTTCTCCTAAGTCCATCTTTGAATCTAATGTTACTCAGTAGTAGTAATTTAATCTACATTAATTGAACTTCTCATCCTTTAGTTGCTTGTAAATTGAGAGAGAGGTATTTTTCATTAACCACTTAAATCTAAACAGAATGAAAACACGAAAGATAGAAGAGGTGGACAGGGGTAGGGGTGGGGAGTTTGCCAGAGGTGTCATGTGGAAGAGACAAGCGATAAGTTATTTTTCTCTGATAAGAAAATTCTCAGACAAAAGCATTATTGCCAACTCATTCATTAGAAGCAGTTGAGTTCCACTAATACAGCATTTTCCCTGCATTCTTGAGGCAGAGGGATCTAAATTTTCCCAATATCAGAGGTGGTTTGTGAGTGAATTGGCAGAAGCAGCAACATCCAAGTACATAGCTGCATTAAGGCATACCTCTTTAGAACTTGGAAGCCCAGGGTACATAAGGTTAAAGGAGACATGAGAGTCTATTCAGGGATCCCTATTATATATGTGATGAAATGGAGGTAGTACAAACCATATAATAGCTATCATTAATATTTGAATGCCTAATAAAATTCTTGGTCTTAACACTAAAAATATCACTGAAGAAGACTTATGAAGGTGCCATTTGTGGTGAATATGGAAATTTTTCATCTGAGGCCTTTGTTGGAGCAAGCATATTTTAGGTGGAGGCATAACAAGCTGACATCCACAAAGGTGTAAGCATGCTAACCTGACACAGAGGAAAATATTCATAAATGTATCTTTCAGTTTGGGCTTAGAAAAAACAAAAGAAATATATGTAGGAAAATACATTGAAACTACATAGTGGAAGTAAAATGCCCTTACAAAAACATTATATGTATTCCTTTTTTAAAACCATTCAATGGAGTCTCAGAATTGATGTATTTATTTTTATTTTTGGAAAATTAATGTAGAAGGATCATCTATGTTCAATTGAAATAAGAGAGACTAGGAACTGGGAATGCTTAGAAAGTTATTTCAGTTTCATAATTCTTAAGTTTCTGTATACAGAGGGTCAATGTGAGAACTTTCTAAAATACAGATGCTGAGGTTTCAACCCAGATATTTGAACTCATTTGCTCTGAAATAAGACACAGACGTCCACATTGGAATAAGCTTTGTGCATGAATCTAATGTGGATTGTCCAACACATGATGAGCAATGTGGTTGTAGTCTAAATTAGAAGTGATGAAAGCTTGAACTTGAGCGTGGTAATGAAAATGGAAAGAAAACAAAATACTAAAGAGACAGTTTGAATATTCAGCTATTAGGGTTAAGAAACTAAGTGCACACACAGGATGAAATAGGACTCGTGAATAGTTCTAACAATTCAAGCTCTGGCAATGAAGAGAACATTGATGTTCATCATGCAATTAAAGATTTCAGAAGAACTACATTCAGAAGAACTACATTATAGGCAGGGAGATAAATTTTGCTATAAGACAGTTAAACTTTAAGACGGCATAAGGAAAGTGAAAAGGAGGTGCCATTTACTAGAAATTGGGTCTAATACGTGGTTTAGAGTCAGGGAAAGTGATAAAAGTTAGAGACTTAGATTCAACATCATGTAATTAACAAGTGGAACTGCAAACGTAAATGAAAGGAAATGCAAAGCTCTGAATTCATATGGTTGGGGTGGGGAGGCTTGGAGCTATTCATGCAAATGATGTATTTCCTGAGACTTAATCATGAAAATAAAATGATAAGGTATAGCAGAGATTAATTTGGGAAGAAGGAAAGAAAAGGTGATCCAGGTAGAGGCCACGACAACTGGAAGAACCTGGACTACAGACAGAGGGGGAGGGGAGGGAAAAGCCACTACTCGGTTACTCTCTTTAAGGGAGATGGTACTGGAAGTAGAGGAAGAGGCTAGCTTCTGACAACCTCTGTCTTTGTAGATCAAGTAAAAAAAAAATTATCTTTAGTATAAGAGGAGTGAGAAGCAACATATTACCTTATAGAAACAAGAGGGCAATATTTCTGGAACAGAATATTGAGCACCTGCCATAAGATGTTGCTGTAATTGTGTAACAGGTGAATGAACGACAGCAGTGATTCCAGCCAAACGTAGTTTACAGGAGAACAGAAGAATGTATCATTAAGAATTTACCTTCCTAGGTGTCAATCCTGAGTCCATACTCACTCATTATGTTACTTTGGAAAAATTATTTAGTGCAGTGCTTCTCAACTCTGGCTTGATATTATAGCTGTCTAAAAAGTTTTGAAAAATGCCAACGCCTGGCCCTAATCTCCCACTGACTCTTTTATTTTTTAATGCTTAATTTTAAATATTTGGGCTACAATTCAGGGTTAGGTATACAATTATTCATTATGCAGGTACTCTTGTTGATGAGGTGTGCACCCTTCTCCCCTGGCAGTTCCCCACATTGTCAATCTCATCCCCACTCTCCCCTGGCAGTTTCTCACTATTGCCAATTCTTTTCTTATGGTATTATGAAAGTTGTTCAGGGTCCACTTATGAGTGAGAACATGTGATACTAGGTTCTTTGCTTCTGTGATAGATCACTCAATATTATAACCTCTAAGTCCAAACAAGTTGCTGCGAAGTTTATAATTCAAATCACTCTATGAAAAAGATACCAGCACACACATGTTTATTGCAGCATTGTTCACAATAACAAATACATGGAACCAATCATGCTGACCATTGAAAGAGGACTGGATTAAAAAAATATGGTACATATACACGATGGGATATTATGCAGCCATAAAGAAGGATAAAATGATGAATCTCCCACTTATTTTAAACTTAAGCACTGGTGGCATTTTTATAACATCGTCAGGTATTTCTAATGTGTTGCCAAGACTGAGAACCATTGGATGTCACTAAATGTTTCAATTGTCTCCCCTTGAAAATGGGTTAATAATAGTTGAGCCTTAGAGACAGTATAAAATGAGATGATGTTTGAAAATATTGAGCATAGACTAGGAATGTACTTAAATATACACTAGCTGTTGCAATAGCCATTTACTGGAGCCACTCTGGTTTTTGTACAAGGCTCTTCCATGTAAAATGTTCCCAAAGAAAGCTTTCAACTTAGCTCCCAGCCTGGCATTTTGACATGTAATAATTCTCTAACTACAACCAGTTATAGAAAGACTCTAATATGTGGTGATATTTCTGTGCTTTTTGCTTATTGACTCACTAGACTGTTTGCATCACTTTTTCCAGAAGTGAGATCCTCAAAAACTTGTTAATATTTTCTTGTTCATACCTTCTGAAACACAAATTCCTTTTTTCCTCTCTTTTCAATTGGTCTACATTACTTTCATAGCATTAAAAAAATGAAACAAACAAATAAAACAAAAAAGCAAAAACTAACAGCAACAACAATAATAATAAAAACCCTTATTTGTCTGGAGGATGGCCCTTTAAATGTAATGCAAACGACATTTAGAAATACTGAATATAGTGATAATGATGCAGTCTCTTTTTAAAACACAGAACACGGCACTGTGGTGGCCAATCTTAGCAATTTGTGAGGCCAAGGACGAAGGACTGCTTGAGGCCAGAAGTTCAAGACCAGCCTGTGCAACATAACAAGACCTTGTCTTTACAAAACTAAAAATAAATAGATGACAATGGTGGTGCATGCCTATAGACCCAGCTACTTGGAAGACTGAGGCAGGAAGATCACCTGGGTCTAGGGGCTTGAGGCATCAGTGAGCTATGATTGCACCACTGCACTCCAGCCTAGGCAACAGAACGAAACTCTGTCAATAATAATAATAATAATAATGACAATAAAATGCAGAGCAAATTATGCTGTGCAAAATAATTTGATAATCAAAATGTTAAATGATAGCACTGCATTTTCTATGTAAGTTCCTACATAGGAAATAGCATGCAGTGCTATCTGCCTAACACTACCTACCCTTCGGTCCCCATTCTTGAGTCCACAGATGATATAACTTTGAACTTGGTGGTCTGAGTAAAGCATGGATCACAGCAGGTTGCATTTTCCTGCCTAACTTTGGTTCCTGGATCGATTCACTCTTAAGAGGTTGTAACTCAGTTTTTAGGATTCTCATTACAATCTATCATACACATTATGATTCATCTTCTCCACATATGGGAATAATTTATTTTCTATTATTTTGTACTTCCTCAAGTGTTCTTTAGTCAAGTCATATGTGTATATATATATATATATATATATATCCTATCTTTTTTAAGGTCATACACCATGTTTCTGGGTTCATTTGGGGTTAAAGGAGCTGTCACAACAGATCCACCATTGAGAAGAACATACAGAGCCTATGTTAATTTATTTTTCTGTTTATTAACAGCTTTGTTAACAAAGTTGACACATGTCCTCTCAAATGAGTAGACAATACCAGCATGACACAAATTAAAGTGGTCATAATGCTGACCAAAGCTTTGCTTTGGTTTGTTTTAATTCTATGAATAAGCTGAGCTATGTTTCTTTCGGTAGAATGCTTAACTATAATTATAAACAGTCAATAATTGTGTCACATGAAAGCTAAATCAAAAGCAAAATTGCAAAAATGTAAAAAAAATCCATTTTTATTACTTAGCTTTTACAGCAATAAATGCTGTAGGTAACTATTACATATTTGATTCCCTAATAAGTTTTTGATGTTCATTAAATTTCTTTTATTAAATGAGAATTAGAAATTCAATATAGAAACAGGGGATGGAACAAGGAAGTTGGAAATCTTGGCAGAGGCATTTTGTAAAGCATCAGAATGTGAACACTAGTATTTCATTGAAAATTATTAAAAGAAAAAATTCAGTGTATTAGCTGTAACCACTATTATTCACTTTGCCTAGGATAAAAGATAGGGCTGTAGTTTTTCTAGTAATGCCACATGACAGGAGCAGCAGAGGAACTGCCTCTAGTTTCCAAAATTATGTATTATTGTTCCAGTGTAGAAAAATTCTGAGTATGATTAACATTAACTGTTTCTAGTAACGGTATTTAGTTGAATTCCAATGCGCGGCATTACTTTAGAAGCTTTCTGATAGAGATGATATTTTTTCTCCAAAAATACTGTACTATTCACAGTGCACTTACCTTCAAGTTTTTAAATGCAGGTTTGTCTGAATCTAGTTTGAACTAAATGACTTGGTAAATTGAAGTGAAGAAACTGCTTCCACTTTCCAGTACTTTGAAATGTTCCCATCTAACAGCTTCTTAATACATGGGTCAAAAAACACTGCAGTGACCTAGGTAAATACTGCAAGCAATGGAAAATGAATTAACATTTAACGAATACCTTTTAGTGCTGGGCCCTTAAGAGATTGCAAGTCTGAAAATGACTATGTAAGTTAAGTGGAAGAATCTCCATTGTTGACATGAGGAAAATAAAGTCCACCAAAATGTAATTAACTTGCCCAACATCACCAAGAAGGCCAGTGGCCAAGTTAGAACTCAACAATGTGTCCTGGCCACAAAAACCTTGCTCAGCAGATGTTTCTATGGTAACTAACTAGTACAACTCTTTAAAAAAAGTAAATGATTTCTTGCTCTATCCTTCTGTATTTTCAAGACATTTTCCAAGTAATATGAATTTATAAAAATTCACTCAACTGAATTTTTGTTTTGTTCTGTCTAAGGCTTAAATCTTAATATGTTCACAAACTCAAAATGTAAAAACTTTTCTCCTGGTGCCTTATCCACATACTTTGAGGCAATGATCAAAATGAATGCTCTTTGCCACCTTTGGAATAAAACGATATCCAAAAATAATATCATTAAGTTACAGAATGTTGGAGTTGAAAGAGACCTGGGAGATGATTTTATCTAAAACTCTAAATTTATGTATGAGAAACTTGGAAGTTGAGCTTCAAACTCACTCTCATGTGAGCTTCAACCAACTTAAAGAGTTAATTAGATCAATTAGAATAAAATGGAGGACTCCAAGCCTCTACCTCGGTATTTTATCTGCAGTGTTTCATTCATGTTTTATGTTATGAGTAAACTTACAACTGAAAGATTATTTTACCTTCTCTTTATATTCTTGTACAAACTTGAAGGTATCTGCTCAATTTAATATGCTATAACACTCCTTAAAATAGTGAGCAAAGGGCTAGTGCAATGGCTCATGCCTGTAGTCCCAGCACTTTGGGAGGCCATGGAGGGAGGATTGCTTGAGCCTGAGAGTTAGAGACCAGCTTGGGCAACATGGTGAGATCTCATCTCTACAAAAAATAAAATAAAAATGAAAAAAAATTAGCCAGGTGTAGTGGCACACACCTGTAATCCTAGATACTCAGGAGGTTGTCGCCACAGCTATTCACGAGGCTGAGGTGGAAGGAATACCTAAGCCCAGGAGGTTGAGGCTGTGGTGAGCCATGTTCATGCCACTGCATTCCATCCTGGGCAACAGAGTGAGACCCTATCTAGAAAAAGTTAAGAAAATAAATAAATAAATGAAAAGTGAACCAAATGTAACTGTTTTTTAGCTTGAAAATTTAAAAGAGGACACTGAATTGAACCCTGTATGTTTGTGTGCTTCTCCACGAAAGCAACTTGATTGTTAGAGAAGTCTGATTGCACTTCCAGGCTGGATTTGAATGGTATTCATTTAAGTAATGTTATCTCTGGTCAATTTATATTTAATTACTGACATTTGACTTTTCAATCTCATTGTCTTAAAATGTCCAAATATATGTAAAGTACTTTGCACTAGTATAATAAAGAGTTTTCTGCTACAAAAAAGAAAATACCTAAAATTACTCTATCTCTGTAGAAGTTAATTCAGAACTATGAGAGATTACTTATTTTTTATGTCCAAACACATTCACCTACTCATACATTTGTCCTTTTAATGGAGAATAATTTTTTATTCATTTTCCCTATGGATACAAAATTGCACTTGAGAAAACAAACATTCTCTCTCTGCAAAATTGAAAATTGCTAATTTCTCACTTACATAGATTTCTTAGAACAACTGATACATTTTTATTCCTTCCATGAGCAATAACATTGTAAATTGAGCTGTTAAACTGATTCATGCTTAGACCAGCAAAAAGGGCAGTAAGTGGCTCTGAATCTTTCATAAATGCTGCAGAAAAGATTTCTGTCTGTGCTTGCCCCTTACCCCTGCTATTTTATGTCATAATGCATCATTACATACTGATGTTTGCTCTTGTGCAAGTCAGCAAAAAAAAGGGATTACATAGTGTAAGCTGGATCTTTTCCTTGAATTAACTGTGTCACTTTTGATTTGTTATATTATTGTACCATGTTTCAGGACATTTTAACATTGGCAACTGTGGCAGAAATATGCATAGTCAATTCCCAGAGTTTTGCTATTTTGTCGTCTGCACCCTGATCATTTAAAACATTTTTATTCAGATAAAAATTTTAAAATAATATAAAATAATGCTCAAAAGGGAAAGAAATTGATGATCTGCAATCTAAACATTGTGTTTTGTATAGTCACTTTCTTGTGGTAACTGTGGTAGGAAGTGGGTTATTTTATGGACTCAGTTATAAGAAAAATTTTTAAAAAGGCATGAAATGGCCCCAAGTAACTCATAGTTTAATAACTACTTTCACGTTCTAGGTTTTTTTTTTCCTCCTAACAGCTAGGTCCAGTGATGAGTTACATTTTGCCTGAATAACTTTATTGATGAAGAATTTACTGCCATGATGGACAGTTCTAATCTGGACCTATTTCTCACAGGTGCTCATATCTTCTACATGTAGTTTTATCATTGATCTCAAAATTTTAGCTGGTAATACTACATGAAGTAGTAATGTACTTACTAAATACATTTGCCTAACATACTCTGGAATTTTATTAGGCTCAGGCTGGCAGGAAAAAGAAAACCAGTATGATTCTCCTATTTTAAAATATCTATAGATTCATTTATTAAGTATTTATTGATTACAATACTGCTCTAGGCTCTAAGATAAATTCTGGATATTCAAAGGAGAATTAGATGTGGTTCTTGTTCCATGAAGAATGTATAGTTTAGCGGGAAAACCAATAAAGAAAACCAAAAAAGGGTAAGAGTAGAGTGCTTTAGTTAAGAGAATAGGAAGACTGTGGAATCAGAAAGACCTGGATTCAAGCCCAAGTTCTGCTACATACTTGTTGAATGATCTGAAACAAGTGTGATTGACTGTGTGTGTGTGTGTGAGTGTGTGTGTGTGTGTGTGCATATGCATTTGTATATGTATGCACATGTGCATGTGCTTGTGTTTGTGTTTGTGTATGTGTATGCGTGTGTTAGAAGAGATAATGTGAACTGGCAACCAATTCTTGATCAAAACCCTAAGAGTCCATGCCATAAGAGATAAGAGAGACAAGTCGGACCTCATCAAACTGACAAGCTTCTGCAAGGCAATATAAACCATCAAAAAAGCAGGAAGAAAGCCCAAAGAATGGGGAAAAAAAATATTTGCCAACTGCATATCTGACAAAAGCCTAACATCCAGGATCTATAAAGAACTCAAACGTGCCGAAAGGAGAAAAGCAAACAGCCCTATTAAAAAGTGAGCAAAACACATAAACAGACACTTCTCAAAAGAAGACATATGAGCAGCCAACAGACACTTGAAAAAGTGCTCAGCCTCAATAATCATCAGAGAAATTCAAATCAAAACCACATTGAGATACCACCTAACCCCGGTAAAAGTGGCCATCACTAATAAAACAAACAACAGATGCTGCGAGGATGCGGAGAAAAAGGAGCGCTTCTACACTGCTGGTGGAAATGCAAACTAGTGCAACCTCTTTGGAAAACAGTATGACGATTTCTGAAAGAACTAGAAATTGATTTTCCATATGACCCACCAATTCCCCTATTGGGAATATACCCAGAGGAATTCAAATCATTCTACAAAATGATTTTCATGTTTATTGCAGCTCTATTCACAATAGCAGAATCATGGAAACAACAGTGCTGCCCATCGAAAGAGGACTAGAGTTTTTAAAATGTAGTACATATACACAATGTAATATTATGCAGCCATAAAGAAGGACAAACATATGGACTTTGCAGCAATTTGGATGAATTTAAAGTCTGTCACACTCAGTAATCTATCACACTCAGTAACAAAGAGCAGTGTACCATACATTCTCACTCATAAGTGGACCTTGAACAATTATCATAATACTATAAGAAAGAGATTGGCAGTAGTTGAAAACTGCCAGGGGAAGGGAAGTGGGATTGGCAGTTGATGGAAACTCCCATGGGTGGGGGGACACCTCATCAACAAGGGTACTTGCATAATGAACATTTATATACCTAACCCTGAATTGTACCCCACATCTTTAAAATAAAAAAAGAAAAAGGAAAAAGAAGAGATAATGTAATTCAAGAGCTTAGCATAGGCGAACCCAGAAGAGACTGGCAATAAGGTGGGGGTTGATGTGAAAATCCACATTACAAAATTCATAAACTAAGGAAGTAGCTGCTTTCTGATGGAAAAAAAGAGGGAGAATTTAAGTAGCTGCTTTTCTGATAGAGAAAAGAAGGAAGATATAAGAATGTTTTAAGTTCTGTGCAATGCAGAACCTGAAACGAAGTCCTCAAATATATCAGCTGGTGATATGAAAAAATTCAGAAATAATGCATGTGTTATATAAAGTAGAAATTGTATCTTTATCACTTTTTGGGATCAAAATTTTGATTTTAGAAGAAGAAAAGTAAAAAGGTTAAAATAACTGAAAATAAAAGTTTGGATGCATGGATAAGTTGTGAAGAAGAATTAAAGAAATATTTTGTGAAAAGAGAGGAAATATTTAAATGGCTGCTAAAAAAGGTTTTACAATATGTTGTCCTGAAAATATAATCATTTAAGGCTGTTTTTATATCAATTAAGAATTTCTGACATAAAGACTGAAATTCATTTAATTTTACATTCATGGTACAGCTTTTAAAATGCATTTTCAATATTAAAAAGCAAATGAATATTATTTTTCTCATCTACTGATTTACTGCCTAGGTCTTCAAAAGTTATACATATGTAGAATGTGACATAGCCTTTGTTGTGCTCATTGAGAATGAGTGAGGTTTTTGAGGTTAAATCTAAAGCCCAATAATTTAATGTCTAAATGCCAAATTATCAAAAAGGAAGCCCCATCTCTCTCCTGCTCCTCTTATTCTCACTGTCACTCTCTAACTCAATTTAGTTCCTTTGTTTGAAGTTGAAGTAGGCTGTTGTCTAATTGAGAATGTTATGGATAATCAATCAATCATATGAGGAAGAGAAGTGATTAATATGGCCTCTAAGCAATCTCCATTTTCTGAAATTATTTGTACAGGATAGTAACAAGGTATTTTTGTCATACTAAAAAATAGACAAGGTTTTCTGGTAGAAAATTACTGATGAAAATAAAATGTAGTAATGTAAAATCATTTATGCTCCTAACAGCTGAAATAATTTCAACTTACACATCAAGACAAAGTAAAGCAAGAAAATCTTTACAAATGTGTTTTTTTTTTTTTCTCGGCAGTATTCACAGCCCTAATGCATCTACAAGATGTTAAATCAAACAGTTAAAAAAACCATATTGAAATGGGAAACAATTTTCTAACATATTTGAATCTACTTCTAGGACTAATGTAGACACTCCAAATGCTTTGTATATCAATTCAGCTATTAATGGGAGTTGACATGCCATCATTCAGGTTGGTTCGTTGCACCAGTGCTGATTGTACCAGCTACACAGGGGAAATATGAAGAAAACCGGTGATTTAGGAGTAGCTTTGCCTGATTAACCTTTTACAGTCCTTCCCAAAATTATGATTGAATGCAAATATATGAACTTCTGATTAAAAATGACTTCCAACAATACAAAATCTACATAAAATAAGGAAGCAAAATATTTCCATGTTGTTAATACAGCCATTAAAGGTGCACAATATCTGGCATGTGTTAGCACTAAAAAAATATATATGTTAAAGGAAGAATGAAGTGGTAGTTAAACAACTAACACTAAAGTAATGAAAAGCTACATGATCAAAATTTACCAGAGGGTTGGACCATATTCCCAATTAGACCTAACGTGTCTGTGTAGTTATTGTGGTACTTTACTAGTGTATGGTTTGTTCGTTTCAAATAAATAAAAATGAATTAAAACCTCAATCATAAAGTAAGATTATTGAAATAGTTGGCACTTGTAGATGTGTTTGTAAACCCCGGTCAGAGTCACTCAATATATATATACAACATTCTTCTCTGGTTAACATGGTTAGGCTTGGAAGTATATATCCCAGAAATCTCTTTTCTATATGATTTCAACTTAGAATGTATGTATGAATAAGAAGCAGTAGTGAAGAAATAGGCTTTAGGCTTGAGATGAATTTATTGTCTTGGAGAGACAGTGATGCAGACATTTTCCAATTTTGTCCCTGCTCTTATCTGCTTTGCATCCAACTCTGCTTCCTGACTTCCAGATTGTCAGCCACATGAACTAATAACAACCCAAAGTTCACCCCCTCCCCAGATACTTTGTTGCAGACTCAAAAGGGAGTAGCCACAAAGAGCCAACAGTATTCCACAGATTTCTACACCTGCCCCATTTATGGGGCTAGTCTAAAAGCTAGCTGGAACTAGTGTCAATATTTTCCAGAAAATTCTGCACATTTCTTTTCTATTTCTTCAACTCATCTTTTTGGGTCTTTTTCTCCCTGGATCCTGCCACAGTTGTGTAGCATCTAATTCTATGAATAAATGCATTGGTTCTTAATTCTTGTGGTAGTTGTGTTTTTCTGATTTTATCCAACCAAAGATAGCCATAATGATCTCTCATCTTCATGCTCAAGAAGCAGAGATCATTCTTCTACTCCGTTGAATCAGAGCTAGGAAGTTGGGTCTGTGATTGCTTCAACCAACAGAACATGACAAAAAGATAACTTGTGCCATTTTCAGGCCCCAGGCTGGAAACTTTTGCTTCCTCTCATTTATTTATTTATTTATTTATTTATTTATTTATTTATTTATTTATTTATTTATTTATTTCGGAGTCTCACTCTGTTGCCCAGGCTGAAGTGTAGTGGCACACTCATGGCCACCGCAGCCCTCGACCTGCTGGGTTCAGGTGATCCTTACGCCTCAGCTTTCCAAGTGGTGGAACCACAGGCATGTGCCACCACCCCTGCTAGATTTTTTGATTTATTGTAGAGACGAGATCTTACCATGTTACTCAGGCTGTTCTCAAACCCCTAAGCTCAGGCAATCTTCTTGCCCAAAGTGCTGGGATTATAGGCTTTAGCCACTGTGCCCAGGCTGCTAGTTCAACCTACTCAAAGACCCCTGACAGTTAATAATATATTGATGCTTTAAAATATCCAGGTGTGGAGTTGCTTTAATGCAATACCGAATTGCAAAAGGAATGAACTACAAGCATTCTCCTCTTCCTTAGTATTCTGATCTCTGCCCTGTAGTTCATTGTCTAAGGGATCTGGTATTTGTTAAGTGAAGTGAAACAACCCATTCAAAATTTTAAAAAGTGTTTCACTTTTAATGATTCCATTTCTTTGTTTATTTTTATACTATGGAGCCATTATCTGAGCAAGATTTACAAGTGTTATTCAGACAATAGTATTCAAGCAAACAAATTTTTTTTTTTGAGTTCAAGTCTCACTGTCACCCATGTTGGAGTGCAATGGCATCACAATTCACTATAACCTCAACCTCCTGAGTTTATGCGATCCTTCCACCCCAGCTTCTTGAGTACAATAGCTTAGATTGAGTAATTATTGAGTAATTACTGAGTACCTGGGACTATCGGCATGTGCCACCATACCTGACTAACTTTTCTGATTTTTTTGTAGAGACGAGGTCTTGCTATATTGCCCAGGCTGGGGATGGGAGTGGGGTAAGGGAATATAAAGCTGT
The DNA here is from genome assembly GCF_000164805.1 of Carlito syrichta. NCBI lineage: Eukaryota > Metazoa > Chordata > Mammalia > Primates > Tarsiidae > Carlito > Carlito syrichta. Next base: position 326,916 of record NW_007231059.1, on the reverse strand, counting down.
AAATAATTAAATTCCCATGCCCACCTAAAGATATTTTAACAAAGTATATGAACTTTGCATCAAAATTTTGTTATAGATTTATTTTACATAACCACCTTTTATATTATCTATAGCATCCCCAAACTATGTTATTATTGATTTCTTTTCCTCATGAATCTTGATAGTGGGGAAGGCTGGAAGAATGTGTATATCAGAGACTTTGACAACAGGAATTTTGGCCTATCAACAATTGTTCAAAAGTTCTTGCAATGCCTCTGTCCTCTCCCTCCACCTCACCCAAGTTCTGGTTTCTTGAACTTCTATCACTACCTACATTCAGAATTTCTGGTTTGCTAATTCAATATTGTATAATACTGTGCCTGTTTCTTTTTGAGCATGAATAATTACTATGTTCTCAGTGTTCCTTGTCTTTGAGGTCGTCTCCTACCTTTCTCTTTACAATAGCTTAGATTGAGTAATTATTACGTGAGAAGCATTATCTTAAGAGTTTTAATTTTGAAGTCATTTAATTTAACAACATCCTATGATACAGGCATTATTAATATGCCTATTTTATAGATTAGGGTTTCAAAAAGAGAGAGCACGACTAACTTCATGCCAGTCAGAAATCTAGTCAGAGAGTGAGTACATTGGACAAATAAAAATTAAATTAGTCAGACAGTATCTTCCTGAGAGCAGGGCTTTAACACTCTTAATATAAGATTTAAAAATTTTTAAATTAGCATTTTGTTTATGCCAGTGTTTCTCAAAATGTGCTTCATGATCATCCTTATCAGAATTTTCTTGAATGCTTCTTAAAATATAGATTCTTGGGCCACATCCCAGATATGGTAATGAGAAACATGAGATTAGAATGCAGGAGTCTGAACCTTTAATGGAATTTCACAGAGATTATTGGTACAATAGTTTGGAAGTGTTTATTTTAAGCCTCTAATAAACATTACATTGGTTCGCACAATGTCCCTGACTATTTAATATCTATACCTTTTTTTTTTTTTAATTTTTAAAGGCCAAGGGCTATGAAAATGTGTGAAATAGTTAGGGTTTTCCTTGTGATATCAATATTATCTACCTTTGCCATTCCTCACTCTTGTACTCCTTATGAATCTGAAGTGTGTCTGCTCCCACTTTCACTCCAGTTTTCTACAGTCATTTATATTCCAAGATGGGCTTAAGTCAAAGGATTACCTTTCTCATAATTATTTGCTGTTGAACAATATTTTTAATGACAGAATTTTGTATCTCTCCCACAAATTTATATGCTAAAGACTTAAGCCCTGGTATCTCAGAATGTGACTGTATTTGAAGGGAGTCTCTTCAAAATGAAGAGTAAAATGAGATAAATTATTGTAAAATGAGGTCACAAGGATGGACCATAATTTAATAAAGCTGGTGTCTTTATAAAAGGAGGTTTGGACACAGAAAACACAGTTCAAGGCAAATTCATGTGATAACACATTTGGAAGGCAGCCATCTGCAAGCCACAGAGAAAGGTCTCAAGAGAACTCAAACCTGCTGACAGCTTGATCTGGAACTTCCAGTCTCCAGAACTGTTAGAAAATAAATCTTTCATCTAAGCCACTTAATCTGTGGAATTTTGTTATGGCACCCTAATGAAACTCATAAAAGAACGAATCATATGTCTATATATTTTTTCTGTTTAAAGTAATTTAGTTTATTCATGAACAAGTAAGAAAGTTGGCAACCCTTAAATTATTTCTGTGAGTTTCTACAATAGATCTGTCCCTTATAACATTAAATCTTGTTCCATGCATTCATTCAGTTGTATTTAAAAAAAAAATTATGCACACATAGTATTATAGATATTATATGTGCTTATGTGTATATATATAAATATATATTTAGTTGTTTCCTTATATGTTATTTCCATAGAGGAAATATTAGGAGAAATTGGAATAATGATACAGTCTTTCTTCACTATATTTTATACTGTTCCATATCCTACTTTGTATCCACACTCTGCTAATATTTCTAACATTCTGTTTTGACATCTCTTGGAAAAAAAATATTTGCCCAATTTTTTTATGGACAATGATTATTCAAAATTCATTTGAAACAGTTAGGTGTGCTCCTGATATAGCAAATTTTGATATATTATTGTTGGTAAACATTCAGTTATTCTTCCACATGGAGTGAAGAATATTTTCTTTGGCCTATGAATGTTACTAATCTTTTATTTATTTATTTATCTTTCTCTGATCTCAAACAAATGAAAAAGAGGACTCCCACTGCTGACATAATTTCCAAAATCTCCAATGCTTAAATCACTATTTCTTCTCACTTATGATTTTCAGGGTAGACTTGTGATCAGGTAATATAGGCTGGTTCAGCTTTGGAGATGAATTTCATGGGCTTTGCCATTTGTTCAAAGCTTTTGTTGCCTGATATTTATCATTAATGCATATTCATGACAATATTACGCTTTTTTATTTTTAATTTATGCACAAGTTTCTATTACAATGCTCTAAATCTACATATTCATGAAAAATATTAAATAACATTTTTTACAATTTTATCAAATTTTGAAATACTTAAGTTTATGAATATGTCAACTTATTTAGTTATTTAAAGTATCAAGGACATTTTAAAATAATTTCAAGTGATGTTAGCATTTCCTTTCAGAATTACAATACATTGTGTCGGTATTCAAAGCTTCAAAAATGAATCCTTAGATTTAAGTCTTAAAAGTCAAAGTGAGCCAGGCTCAGTGGCTCAGTCTAATCCTGCACTTTGGGAGGCTGAGATGAGTGGATTGGCTGAGCCAGCGGATTTGAGACCCACATGGGCAACTTGACGACACCTCATCTCTACAATAAATCAAAAATTAGCGGGCGTGGTAGCACTCGCCTGTAGTTCCAGCTACTTGGAAGGTTGAGGTGGAAGGATGGCCAAAGACCAGCAGGTCGAGGCTACGGTGGCCGGGAGCGGTCACTGCACTCCAGTCTGGGCAACAGAGTGAGATTCCAACTCAAAAAAAAAAAAAAAAATCAAAGTGGTGGATAAATAAATGACATAATTTTATCTTAATGTTTGAAACAAATAGTACATAAATAATGGTCCAATTAGCTAAGAATAAGTACAAACAGAATATAAAATAAAGGTAGGCAATACTATGGATTTGGATACAAAATTGACACTTCACTAATATTAATACTTAAAGGTATTTTTATTTTTGTTGATATACATACAAGTGAAATTAACATAAAATGAAATCATACACAATGTTAGAACTATAGTATAATAAATTCAGGGTAAATAGATATGAAAATAAAATATTTTAATTTTAATGAACAAAATATGCTGATTCAATTGTTCATTTATTTATTGTTTTATTCAACATTTAAACATTGATTCTCACTCTCTTTGGGGTGCTATTTCAGACTTTTCAGTTTTTTATCAAGTTTACCCCCATTATTCTTGTTAAACTTGGTAAGAATTAAAATGCTGGAATATTTGTTTAATTGAAGTTTCAAATGTCTCATATAATACCATTTTACTGCTCTTATAAGAAACACTTTTGTTTGCCTTCTTAATTAAATAGAAGAAATTAAGGCCAAAGATAAATGCATTAAAGAGTCATATACAAGGGGAGACCCCCCAAACCCCATAATTTATTTATAAAGATTTTATGCTTATTCTCACATGCTTAAACTTCAGTCATCTTCAAAATACTCTCCGTTTGATGCAATATACCTATTGAGTCACTTTATCCACTGCTCAAGAACAGCTTTTGAACTCATCAGTTTTGATACTTTTAGTGCTTAGGCCATTTCTGTGACACCTCTTCCACATTGGCAAAATGTTTTTCTTTGGGAACTGTTTTCATTTGAATCAAAAATGTCAGTTGGGTGAATAGAGAGGGTGGACCATAGGGGTCATGACATTTTTGGTCAAAAACTGCTGAACACTCAGCTCTGTGTGGGCAGGTGTGTTGTCATGGTGGATGAATGTTTGCCAAGAAGACATTGTGAATGTCTTATTTTCTATGTCAAAAGTTTCATGATGTGGACAAAAGTATGCCATAAGTTACCTTTATCACCTGGAGTTTACCCCTAAAACCATGTGAAAAAAATCATAAATTAATTCAGATTTAAATAAAATATATTCTTTCAAATTCCAAGAAAATAATATTTTCAAAACAAATTATCCTAAAATATATTTAGTTATCAAAAGTCTTTGTTTTTTCCTCCACATAAAATTTTGATGGAATAATATCATTTAACAATTTTTTTTTCTGTAAATGTCTGCCTCTGGCAAGGAAAAATTTAAACACAAAGAATAAAATTAAATCTTAATATGTGTCACTAATCAAGGATGTACACACGCCATCGGTTTTTGTCAAGAGCTCATATAAACAGTTTATTGCCTTAAGAAGACAGCAATCTAACCTAAATTAATATGAATTACTAAACGTCACCAAAATAAAAACTGTTTCATAATCCAAACATTTTTAGCCAGACCCCAAAGGTTCAGTTCATCCAAGTGTTGTGCTGTGCATGTTCAGATTTATTATCTTTAAATCCATTTCAACAGCAGTAATTGTTCTTTTAGCTTCCCAAATTATCTTTCACATGTGCCTTTTATGGTTGCCCTGTGGTGTTTTAAACATTTTCCAGAAGAAAAGGGTAGAAAACAGGAAGTATGTGAGAGGTTTTGTTTGAAATTCTGTTTAAAATCAGTATTATATTAAAGAAAAAGAGTAACATTAAATATTTTAATTATGATACTCTGCAGGATGGTAACATTGTTCTTTTATTTCCTTAAGTGCTTTATATGTATATAATTCTTAACTTTTAGTGCTCTAAACATTATTTACATTGACCATCCATTGAATGGCTAAATCTTTTTATACTGTTTTTAAAGTTACTTTTTGCTGTTTATTAGTAAAATATTTGGTCAGAATTCTAAAATATCAGGAGTTTATGAAAACATCTATAATTACTCATAACTCATTTTTTTGCAATATAGATACTTGTTGCAATAATTTCAGTTTAAATTTCACTTTTGTACTTAAACATTAATTTTAATAATATTAAAAACAACTTTTATATATTGTGCCTCTTAGCTAGTTAACTATGATAGTTTTAAATAGATTTTTAAAGTTTTTAAGAAGATCTGACAAATAGTCACAATTTTATGGTGATTCAAATGTTTTCACATTATTAAAAGAAGGAATTCTTGTTTGGAAATAATTTTTTTATTTCATGAGCTGAGGTGATATCTCTAGTTTACAATTTCCAGTGTCATATTCATCCGAGATGTAATACTTTTTGCTTTGCTATGCATTACATCTCCTTTCCTTTCTCATCCAAGCAAACATTCTCCACCACTCTGACAAGCTAGTCACATACTTACTGATTTGATGATAATTTTGATGAGCAATAAAGATGTGCCCTAAGTTTACATACTATAAAAGTATGTTATTAGAAATATTGCTGACTGTTTGTGCTCTTTGCTTTACTTAATCTTCTATATTTAATAAGGACTAAGTGTATGTGTCTCTCATCCATAACATAAAAACGAGTTCTATCTGAGAACCATAATTTATATATATTTGAATTCATCTTTCCTTCCTATAATCAGTGCATAACATAGCTTTATGTTGAAAAGTATTGCTCATAAAAAGGATACGTAAGTAATTAAATAATTAAACCAATGTGTACCTTAATCAATGAATACTAAAAACAGATAAAGGTAGAGTATTATCTTTAAATTTTTATGTATGCCTGAGTATCACTTTTAATTATATATGGTTTATGTACATATAGGTATATGTAGTTAGTTTATATTAAAATAATATAAACGTTAACGTAAGATTTAAATGTAAATCTATTATATTTTATTCCAAAATACTTAATTATTTTTCTTAATGCTAATATTAGGTTTATAATTACTTTGAATCATATTAACGTTATCTGTGTTGTAAAGAATAATATATGTTTTTTCTATGACTATTATCAAGAATTATATTTCCAATATCTTATATGTCTTAAGCCAGTTGAAGATGCTAATGAGGCATTGATTGAATGATTTATCTTTCCATTTGTCTTTTACCTATCTACTTATCCATCTATACACAAATCAAGAGGTAATATGTTCTGTGCAGAGCAAATGAGAGCTGATGCAGAAAGAAGACTTTCTTTGTAAACTTTCACAGCAAACTAGAATATATAATTTTTTATCCTCTTTTCTTTCATCTCTGGACTCTAGGGAAAATGGATATTGAATTGACAAGACATGCACTTTAGGGATTAAGACATAACTAAGCTGGATTATATGTCTCTGGAGAGTACTTTGATTATACAATTTGATTACCTTTCAACTTGAATCTCCCTATTCACATGTTATCTAAATTAATCTTTCCTGACAGGCAGGTCATTTGGCCTTAATCCTACTGTTTGTACTGCCAAAGTTATATATTTAAAACACTTCAGTGTCTTAAGTTTCAAATTAGTAATGATACTTTGAAAAATCTCAGAACTCCATTTTCTTTTCTTTAACTAAGAGCCGTTATTTGAAATTGCCACATTTTAAGGCTTGCTAATAAAAAGATTTTGACTAATTTATACATTCAACAATGAATAGGCCTTTTATATCCTAAATATGCCCGGACCTGGTTTAATCTTGAGAATTATAAATTATTAATCTTTCAACTGTCATTTATTGAGCAACAACTACATTTCATGCATTGTGATTTTCAACTTCTTTTTAAGTGTTTTAATTAGATCACAGTAAAATTGTTTAAATTGAATTTCAGGGATCTCTTAGTCATTTTTTTCTCCCTAAGAGTCGTCTAAAATAAAAGATTGAGGCAAATGAAAATCTGACCAACATACTGCTCTCCTCTTTCCAGGTTGTGCAAACACACATTATTTAGGTATAATGGAATCTCAACTACAGCAATATTAAGTCATTTGGGAGTTAGGGAACTGACATGTTCTCTGTCTAAGGGATGCCTCCAATCTACAGAAGGAAGATAGAGAAACTTCAGTAAAACTCTTCAATTTATATTTTGGTAGAGGATGTAAATAGATATAGTCTACTACATAAGACTTTAGGATCTAAATACACAGAGTATTTTCCTATGCCTCAAGCACTTAAGCAAATCTTCACATAGGCATCTACTTTAGGTCATTGAATATTCTATTGGAGTCATTATGTAATAACTAAGAGAAATTATATATAAACATTATTTTATGCTTTTATTTTTGTAGTAAAAATTGAATTTTATAGTAACAGTATTATATAAAATTGTTAGAAAACATGATTGTAGGTACATTTTAAAACATTTTCATTTAAAATTTGTTAAAGGTTTGATAAAAAATAAAAATATCACAGAGGTATATTAAGGCTTTAGGAAGACTGTATATGAAAGGCACAGTTAACATAAAAATCAGAACAAAAGTCCTATTCCAATAGCCCTATCTAACTTGTTTTAAAAAATTGACAGAGATGCATGTAGCCTTGTGTCTATTTTAAAAAAGGTATTAAGAAACAATGACAAATATCTCTCTTAAAATATAACCCACTTGGGCCTCTCAACACTAAAAATTGATCTCCTTGAAATTCCTTAGATTTCAGTATGCAATATGATTTTATTAACTTTTATTTACTCAACTAAATGACAAGTCTGCTATTAATGCATGCTGCAAATGTCTTACTGATATACAGATATACAATTTTATAGCATCATTATGTGCTGAATTTAGGAGGTACCTTTATACAATTCTTTCCAGTCCTTTTCTGTTATAATTGAAGGCATTGATTTTGAAGAAGATTTTGCTTATGGAAAGATTCTGAGTACTTGAAGTGTGTTCATATCAATGGTATAAATATATTTTGATTCTGAGTACTTGAAGTGTGTTCATACCACACTTTAAGATTCTGAGCACTTGAAGTGTGTTCATACCAATGGTACAAATATATTTTGTCACAAACTTGAGCATATTAGTGTCCACATAGTAAATAAAAGACCAATAAAAATTATTATGTAAATAGTTCAGCCCCCAAACCATAAAGTACAAAAGTGTTAATTTCTCTATTTATTCAATAAAGTAAAAGATGAATAGAATTTTGGAAATACTAGTCAGGCATAAGTTAAAATGTCTCTTCTTTTATTTCTGATTTTATTGAACTAAATTTTTTTAATTTTTGGAGGTACTAATCTTATAATCAAAGATTATAACAATCATAGGTGATATGAATATACGTTCAATGCTTAAGTTTTACAGATGAGTGACCAATGCAGATGCCTAGTTTAAGCAATTACTACAACTGTGGTATCAAGCATGTTACATAAGTTCTCACACCTCAGTTCAAGCAGCTGACTAGTGGATCAGATAACATAACTCACGAATGTTTTTTGAGGAATAAACACATAAAGGTGTCTAACACAATTCCATAATGACTTCATAAATGTTAGCTATGATTACTATTTATAATTTGCTTAAAATTGAGAAATTGTGCACCCAGTGAAGGCCATATAAATCTTTTTGTTCCTTTTTTTTATCGTGGCTACCAGGTGGTTAAATTATTTTAAGTTATATAGACTCCATGAGACGAAATGTAGCTGTGACTTTTTTTTTTTAAACATACTAAGCATTGTGTAAGTCTCTTTTTTATGAAAAAATTTTCTCTGATTGTTTCTAGCCAGAGTTTAGGGGTAAGTAGAGCTGTGGTGTCTAACTGATGCTGGGTTGAAGAGTAGAGACTGAAACAGAGGTACATTGGGGAAGAACCAAAGATGAGAAGATATAAAACTTCAATAGCCCAAAGTCAAAGCTAAGACCAAGCTGAATTTCGCTATTAAGAAAATAGTGTACCATCATAAACAATTAAAGCAAAAAATATCAGAGTCAGAAACCCAGTAAACACGGGGATGCATCAGGAAGTGAAAAGAGATAGAAGTAAAGAAAATGGTTTTAAATGCGAACTGTAATCTGAATTAGAAGAGAGGCTTGAAACTCTTCTTAATTAATAGCATACTTTGTAGCATATATGTCGATAAATTTTTATTTAAACATTAATGATTGTGTATCTAATGTATCCTCCCTATCTCTCTCTCCCATCTGTACTTTCTTTGAATATGTAGACATTATTTTTACTTGTAATGTCTGATAAAAGAATTATATTACAGTTAGGCCTTTTACTATGAATCAACTGTAATCCATTTAAAAAGTAAGCATAGTATAAATAATAAAATAAACGTAAGTTAGCCATGTTATATGGCTATCAAAAAGCTAAAACAAATTCTCAGCATAGTAGATTAGTAGCATCAATAATAGAATTGCCTTTTTCTTTACTTGTTAGACCACAAATAGATGAGTGAATTCATTTATGGATACCATAGTTTCAAAAAGACAATGTTAAACCAGATAAAAGAAAAGTATATGCTTAACAGAGTAAGATGGAGGGTCTCATATCATAGTCATATGTAAATTGTTGGGTACGTGAGGCGGAAACAACTATATATATAGTTAGAGTTGTCTGGGAGGTTCCTAGAATATACAGAATGTTAGATTGCAATGGTGAAGAAAAGTAGAGCCCTGCAAGGGTTCTAAAGCAGGGCATTTGAGGTGAATATCCTAGTAGTGCCACCTGCTTTCTGCCTGATCCTGGGCAAATCACTTCACTATTCTGAGCTTTGATTTATCAACCTGTAAGATGAAAATAATAATAATGACTAACACAAAATATCATCAGAATTAAATGCTTTTGTGTATAACAATGTAAATAAAATTATTGAAATTTCATGGGACAAGTACTCAATGCAAATCATTTATTATTATTCTTTTTTTGAGTTGGAGCCTCACTCTGTTGCCCATGCTGGAGTGTAGTGGCATTCTCAAGGCCACCGCAGTGTCGACCTGTTGGACTCAGGCAATCCTTCTGCCTCAGCCTTCCAAGTAGCTGGAAATACAACCAAGCGCTACTACACTCAGCTAATGTTTTGATTTATCATAGAGATGAGGTCTTGCCAAGTTGCCCAGGTTGGTCAGAAACCCGTGGGCTCTGGCAATCTTCTCACCACAGCCTCCCAAAGTTCTGGGATTACAGGATTGAGTCACTGAGCCCGGCCATATCATTTATTATTATTCAATTTTGTTTAGATATATTACTGCATTTCTTGTGACAAATAATTTATATATTATCTAAGGTGTTTTTTTTTTTTTTTTAGATTTTATAATGGAATGCTTCCAAAATTGTAAAGGGAGAAAATATGGAAATTAAAATAATAGTATCTTGCTATTTGGTTAAGATTCTGTTTGCCCCATAACTTGTCAAGCAAATAGAATATCAAATATTCTAGCAACTCGGAAGGGGTATATGGAGTTTTCTGATAGGCTAAATTAGGCATCAGTATCATATGGCGCGACCAAATGTAAAACTTGGGCAAATAACTCAAACCAGAAATTCTGAAAATATTCAATAGCTGTTGACCTTAACTACATAGTAGTCATTATTGGGGAAGTTTTCAAAACACATACACACAGATACATACCTAACTTTTTACCCTCCACAAATTTAAATTCAGTTTCGGGAATGAAACCTGTGAGAGTGAGGCTTTACACATGATTCTATTAGAATTGAAAAGTACTAGACTATGTCCAAGAAAAAATTGAATTTAATGAGACAAAGAGAATGATGAAAGGCAGATCAAAATAAAAATAGAGAGAATAATATGAAGCTGTGCCATATTTTGTTATTATTGTTATTATTAATAGACTCTTTTTTAGAGCAGTTTTGGTTCGAGGCATAATTTTAAAGAAAAGTACTGACTACCCAGTTAACTTTGTTGGCAAAAATATAAATAGTTAAGCATTGTTATTTGTAGAAAATATTATTTAATCAATATGAATACATATTTTTATGATTTAGAAAATAACTAAAATATATTAACTGTCTTCTAAATTGAGTGAAATGTCACAGAATTTGATAGTTTGTGCTGATTGTAACACCAAAATTGTTAATTTGGAACTCACCAGAAAATGGTAAACGTATTCAGAACGTATTTTGTACCTGGATTTTTTGTTTTAATACTGCATCCTTTTATTGTCAAGTATAGTGTTTTTTTTTAATCTTTCTTTTTCTTTCTTTCTTTTCTTTTTTCTTTTTAAATTTTTAATTTTAAAGATATGAGGTACAATTCAGGGTTAGGTATACAGATGTTCATTATGCATGTACCTTTGTTGATGAGGTGTGTTCCCCCACCTTCCCCCAGCAGATTCCCACTACTGCCAATCCCGCCTCCCTATACCTAGTTGTTTAATAATGTCCCTTGATTTAGTGAAGTAAGTCTACCTTGAGTAGAATAAAATAGCAAAATACTGCATTAAAATTTAGTAATTCTAAAGAAATGAATATCAACCTATTAGACTCTGTACCTATTAATATTTGGGGAAAACTTCGTCTCTCTTGCAGTCTGACATATTAATCAGACACTCATTATGCATGATTATCATATTTCTACAGAAAGAATTCACTGAAAATAGCTGACGATGATAATTCCAAGTTAGTTAGTAGAGTTATATTTTATTATACACCTGTGTCTAAGAGAATCACTACTTTCAAAGTGCACTCTAGCTATGGTGTGAATAGGCAGTATTTTGGTAAACATATTTTTCAGTCTCAGATGCCTGCACATTTGTCTCATATGAGGCATGGAACAGAGCACAAATGCAGAAAAGCAATCTGTGTACTATAAATACAAGCACTCTAGTCATAGCCAAAGGCTGAAAACAAGTGAATCTCTAGTGAAAGTATAAAAAGAATATATAATGAGGAAATTAATGAACAGAGAACATAGAATACTATTTTTCCTAAAATGCCTGAGTTAGAGAACTGATTTAATTCTTACCCTATTCAATAAAATCACCACTTTTATTATTATTAATTCAATAGACTATACCTTGGAGAAAGACAGACCCATGTATTTAATAGTTCATGGGAACTTTATTTTTCTCTTTTGTGATAGTAAGATGACCAACTTTTTACTCCTTATAGTGGTTTTTGTATTAAAATTATGTGTGAAGCAGCTTAGACAAATTTAGTAGATAGTAGGTGTTACAAGTAGCCTTTTAATTTGGCATTACATTTTAAACTGATTTTTCCCTGGAATGAATTTTAGAAATGTTATGAAATGTTGGTGAATTTGTTTGAATTAATAATCTATACACAATAATATTTTCTTAGTTGCAAAAATTGGGAGTTTCTTGATCTTAAGCTAAGAACATAATGACATAATCTAAAAATCTTCAAAGCAAGGCATAATTTTTAATTTTAAAAATATTTTTTAAAATCTAAGATTAAAAGAGCATAAATGAGTATTTCTAATAACTATCTATCTCTTCAAATACTTTACCCTTGTGCAAATATTTGTTGAAGGTTTTTATAAGTAGAACATTGTAATTGGCTCTTTAAAAAAATATGTACATGAAACAAATAGAAAACATGGTATATTATTTCAGGAAGCATGGAACTTATTTGTGAAAATAATTTTACAAACTGCAAAAACAAACTATTTGCTAAATATTGTATTGTTTCAATATATTTTGAAGTTAAAATATTGATATAATTAATGATGGCAATAATAACTATTGAATTAAAGAAAACATTCAGTGGTTTAAATAGAAAACCTTCAGTTATTTGTGTTTTCAAAAAACAAACTTTTTTCCCCAAAAAATATATTAGAAGAATTAAAAATTAAAAGGAGTTAAAAAATTTGCTAGGAACATCATTATTATTTAACTGTATCTCTTGGTTCTAACTTGCACAATATGACAAAAAAACAAAAAAAGGATAATAAGAATTGGAAAAGAAAATGTTATTTTGATAGACCATATATTTGCCTACTTAAAAAAACACAAGAAAGAACCCATCAAAGATATTAGAATTAATAAAGTAATTCATTAAGCAAAATTGCAATATATATGTACATATATATATATATATATATATATACAGACACACATATATATAGATATAGATTAACAAGTAGTTAACTCCATGTATCTATTGCTGAATAATAAGCTGCTCTAAAAATTAGCCATTTAAAATTACAAACATGTACTATCTCACAGTTTCTGTGAATCAGAAATAGGGAGTGTTTATCTGAGTGTTTCCACCTCATGGACTCTCAAGAAGTTGCAGTCAAGCTGTCAGGTTCAGTCTGCAGCCCACCTCAAAACTATATTTAGCTGAAGTCCATGGGGGCATTTTGGAGATACTGAAGATTCAATTCCAGAACACCACAATAAAGTGAATATTTCAATTACGGAAGCCAAATGAATTGTTTGATTTTCCAGTGTATATAAAAGTTATATTTACACTACATTTTAGTCTGTTAAGTGTGCGATGTCATTATGTCTAATAAACCAATGTACATACCTTAATTTTAAAATATTTTATTGCTAAAAATTCTAGAAATCATCTAAGCCTTCAACAAGTCATAATCTTTTGGCTGATCTTGCCCCAGTGCTGATGGTTTTTCAATTATCGGGGTAGTGGATGCTGAAAGTTGGGGTGGCTAAGGCATTTGCTTAAACAATTCCAACAATGGGAGTGCAGACATATTATATATATTTCTTTTAGCTATATACATGCATAGTCTATCATTATTCACAATAGCCAAAATATGGAAGCAACCCAAGTGGACATCAGTGAAAAAATAGATACAGAAAATGTGGCATATATACATGATGGAATACTATTCAACTATAAAAAATAAAGAAAACCTATCATTTGTGGCAATATGGATGGAACTTGAGGTCATGATGTGATGTAAAATAAGCCAGGCATAAAAAGATGAATATTGCATCTTTTCATTCATGTGTGAGTCAAAAATATGGATCTCATCAAAATAAGAAGTAGATTGTTACCAGAGGCAAGAAAGAGTATAGAAGGGAGATGAGAAGACGTTGATTAATGGATACAAATATGTGGCTTTATATAAGACATGAGAAATAAGTCCCAGCAACCCAGATAGACTTAGAGTCTATAATACTGAGTGATCTAACACAAACAAATAACTAAGTACCACATGTTCTTATGCTATTTCTACCACATCTGCTGTTACTTCCCACTGAAGTCTTGAACCCCTCAAAGTCATCCATGAGGGTTGGAATCAACTTTTTCCAAACTCCAATTAATGTTAATATTTTGACCTCCTCTAATGAATCATGAATATTCTTGATAGTATCTAAAATGGTGGATCCTTTCCAGAAGATCTTCAATTTACTTTGCCCACATCCATCAGATAAATCATTATCTATGACAGCTATAATTATACAAAATGTATTTTTTTTTAAAGCAGGATTTATTGAGAGGACAAAAAAGCTCCCACGGTGGGAGGGGACCTGAGGGGGTTGCCCATAAAATGTATTTCTTTTTTTTGAGTTGGAGTCTCACTCTGTCACCCAGACTGGAGTGCAGTGGCCGCTCCTGGCCACCGCAGCCTCGACCTGCTGGGCTCCGGCGATCCTTCCGCCTCAGCCATCCAAGTAGCCGGAATTACAGGCATGCGCTACCACGCCCAGCTGATTTTTTGATTTATTGTAGAGATGAGGTCTCGCTGCCCAGGCGGGTCTCGAACCCGCGGGGCTCAAG
>NW_007231059.1:211039-312271 GCF_000164805.1 Carlito syrichta | reverse complement strand
GCAATCCACTCACCTCAGCCTCCCAAAGGCGTGGGATTAGAGGCTGAGCCACCGAGCCCAACTTGTATTTCTTAATACATCTTGAAATTTGAAATTATTCTCTGATTCATGGGCTTCAGAATAGATGAAAACAACATTAACCACTTTGTGTATCTCTAAAAGAACTCCTGGGTCACAAAGAGCGTTGTCGATGAGTAGTAATATTGTGAAAAAAATACTTTCTTGAACAGTAGGCCTCACAAGTGGACACAAAATGTTCAATAACCATGCTATAAACAGATATGTTGTGATCCAGGCTTTTCTGTTCCATTTATAAAGCACAGAAAAGGTAGATTTAGCAAAATTCTTAAAGAGTTCTAGGACATTGAGCATAATAAATGAGCATTGGCTTCAACTTAAAGTCACCAGCTGTATTACCTTCTAACAAAAGAGTGGACGTGTCACTTGAATCTTTGACACCAGATAGACTTCTACTCTCTAACTAGGAAAATCTTAGATGTCATCTTCTTCCAGTAAAGGGCTGTTTTGTATACATTGAAAAAATCTGTTTTTCATGTAGACACCTTCATCAATTATCTTAGCTACATCTTCTACATAACTTGTTGCAGCTGCTACATCAGCACTTGCTGCTTCACCTCGCACTTTGATGTTAAAGTTTTTTTCTTTCCTTAAACCTTATGAACTTAACTCTGCCAGCATCAAAGTTGTCTTCAGTGACTTTCTCACCTTTGCCGCTCTTTATAAACTTGAAGAGTGAGGACCTTGGTCTAAGTTAGGCTTTGGTTTGAGGGAATGTTGCAACTGAGTTGATCTTCTATCCAGACCACTGAAATTTTCTTCATATTGGCAGTAGGCAGTTTCGCTTATCATTTGTGCATTCACTGAAGTAGTACTTTTAATTTCATTTAATAACTTTTCATTGCATTCACAACTTGGCTAACTATTTGGCACAAGAGGCCTACATTCCAGTCAATATAGGCTTTTGACGTGCTTTCTACTCTAAATTTAATTTTTTCTAGCTTTTGATTTAAAGTGAGAGGCACGTGACTTTCACTTGAACACTTAAAGCCTATTGTAGAATTATTAATTGGCCTAAGTTTAATACTATTTTGTCTTAAGGAATGAGAAGGAGAGAAAGGGAGATGGGAGACCTGCTGGTCAGTGGAGCAGTCAGAACACACACAACATTTATAGATAAAGTTTGTCATCTTTTATGAGTATGGTTTTTGGTGCATCAAAACAATTACAATAATAACATTGAAGATCACTGATTATTAATCACCATAATATATATAATAATAATTTTAAAAGTTTGAAATATTGTGAGAATTATCAAAATGTGACACAGAAACACATGCTGTTGGAAAAATGGTGCTGATCAATTGGGTGGGTGTAGATTTGTTACATACCTTCAATTTATAAATATAGTAATAATAATAACTTTTAAAATATAATATCTGCAGAGCACAGTAAAGTGAATGGCAAATAAGTAAGGTATGCCTTTATTTCAAGCTCACTGACAATTTGTTGGTAGGTCTAAATTTCTTTCTCTTTGTTTTTTTTTTTTGTTTTTTTTTTTTTGAGTTGGAGTCTCACTCAGTCACCCAGTTTGGAGTACAGTGGCCACCCCGGCATTGTAGGTCTAAATTTCTGTCAGAGGGACAGAGAGAGATAGAGCCCAAGATAGAATATGCAGTCTAAATCAATCTCAGAATCAACATTCCACAACTTCTGCCACATGCCATTGAACACACAAATCTAGCATGGTACAATGTTGTACCTCATTGCACAAGTGCTACTAACAAGAGTTAGGGATCATTGTTGGTCATCCTGAAGGTTGCAGAGAAAGCAGTAATAAAACAAAGTTATGATTCAAACAGTATGGTACTTTCACAAAAAACAAACAAAATAACTTATAAACCAATGGAACAGAATCAAGTGACAGAAATAATCCCACACATATGCAATCAATTGATCTTTGATAAGAGTGTCATGAATAAACAATGGAAAGGTACAACCTCTTCAATAATAGATGCAGAAAAAAATTGGATATCACATGCAAAATAATTAAATTGGACACATCTTACAGCATACTCTAAAATCAACTCAAAATGGGCTAAACACTTAAGCGTGAGGCCCGAAACCATAAAACTCGTAAAAGAAAACATAGGGGAAAGTCAATATTGTTTTAGCAATGATTTCTCAGATATGACACAAAAGCAAAGGCAGAAATAGCAAAAATGACAATTGGGAATATACTAAACTAAAAAGTTTCTACACAACAGAGAAACCAATCAACAAAATGAAAAGGCAACCAATGGAATGGGAAGATGTTGGCAAACTATACCTCTGGTAAATGGTTAATATCCAAAATACTTAAGGAACTCCTACAACTCAAGAGCAAAAGAATAATAATAGCTGGAATTATAAAATGGGCAAACAATTTGAATAGAGTTTCTCCAAAGAAGACATATAAATACCCAACAGATATTCAAAAATGTGATCTACATCATTAATTATCAAGGAAGTGCAAATCAAAACAGCAAAATATTACTTCACATCTGTTATGATGGCTACTACCCAAAAGATAACAAGTGCTGGAGAGGACATGGGGAGAAAGAAACCCTATACACTCTTTGGAGAAGTATGAACTGGTATATCCATTATGAAAAAAGAGTATCAAGCTCTCAAAAAGAGTTAAAAATAGGACTACTATATGACTCACAAATTCCACTTCATGTTATATCGCTAAAAAAAAAAACAACTGAAATCAAGTCCTCCAATAATTATTTGTATTAACATTTTTATTGCAACATTCTTTACAATAGCAAGGACATGGGAGCAACTTACATGTCCATCGAAGGACGAATAGATAAATATGCCATATACATGCAATAAAATATTATTCAGCCTTAAAAAGAAGGAACTTCTGCCATTTGTGACAATATGAAAGAATCTAGAAGATATCGTGCTAAGTGAAATAAGCCAGACACAGAAAGAAAAAATACCACATGATCTCACTTATATAAGGAATCTAAAATTATTCAACTAATCTAAGCAGAGAGTAGAATGATGCAACCGAGGTATGTGGGGGAGGATAAATGGGAGTTATTATTTAAAGGCTACAAAGTTTCAGTTATGCAAAAGGAATAAGTCCAAGAGATCTACTGAACAGCATTGTGCCTCTAGTAACAATAGTCCATTGTATATTTACAAATTTGAGGGTAAATCTTATGTTGCATACTTTAAAAAAGAAAAAAAAGGAAGGCATTATTAAAACCGTAATTTTCTCTTCATTCTACAACCTGAGACTTTTATTCTCCAAGATGAGCTGGTTTAATTTCATGTTAGTAGCAGGCTTTCCCTTCCTTGAGTCAAAGGACGCCCCAAATGGAAAGGATACCTAAAATGAGTTGATATACAGGCTGTCAAACAGCATGTCCTTATGTTTTCTTTGAGGAAGTTTTCTTGATCATTAATATGAATAGACTAATGGATACAAAAAGATCTGTATATCAGTAGATAAAAGAGAATAGTACAACCAAAAGCATATGGGCATATTCAACCTTATCACTGATTTAAAATTTAAATGAAAGCAAAATACTACTTTTGTAGTCTAATAAGCAAGTAAGATCAATAATGATCTCTACAACAAACTAAAAATATATACTCACAATTGAGATTACAAGAGAAATAGATACATATACATGTATCAGTGATATATTTATTGTTTTCTATACCTTTGTATCTAATGTACTAGGCAAATATCTAATACAGTATGGATATTAAATTTTAAATTTAGTTAAGTTGTAAAAATATATTTCCTCTATTGCACCTACTGTATTTCAAGTGCTATAAAGCCACATGTGATTAGTCACTATCATACTGATTGGCACAACAATTTTTAAAAGTTCATTATAGAAAGAGAATTTATTATACATATCATATCCACAAGATATAAAAAGAAAGAACCTTGAAATAGTGAATTACACAAGTTTTTGTTAAATATATTTTTGTTGTTTAACACAATGTAAATAAAGAAATTTTTTTAAAAAGCAGGCCACGGTCACAATTTAATAGATCAGAGTGGCCGGTTGGTGTGGCTCATCCCTATAATCTCAGCACTTTGGGGGACCTAGGTGAGAGGATTACCTGAACTCATGGGTTCGAGATCAGCCTGAGCAACTTGGTGA
Source organism: Carlito syrichta (assembly GCF_000164805.1). Taxonomy (NCBI): domain Eukaryota; kingdom Metazoa; phylum Chordata; class Mammalia; order Primates; family Tarsiidae; genus Carlito; species Carlito syrichta. The sequence continues at coordinate 308,078 of NW_007231059.1, read as the reverse complement.
GACCTCATCTTGACAATAAATCAAAAAATTAGCTGGGCGTGGTGGCCCATGCTTCTAGTTCCAGCTACTTGGAAGGCTGAGTTGGAAGGATTGCCTGAGCCCAGCAGGTTGAGGCTGTGGTGGCTGTGAGAGTGCTACTGCACTCCAGCCTGGGTGACAGAGTGCGATTCCAACTCAGAAAAAAAAAAAAAAAAAATAGAACAGAACTCAGAAATAGAAGAGATCTTAATCACAAAAATGAAAAAAAAAAATTAATTTTGGTAGGTTTTTTGTTTAAGTAGAAAATAATAAACTCCTTTGACAATACTATTCAATATCAAAATGCAAATTTAAACTGCAATTGCATAATGAATTTATATCATATTGCATAAACATCCAAATAATAAAGTTAAATTTGTATTTGTCCTCTTAAAGTTATGGTATCATTTACACATAAAATATGGACTTCATGATAAAAATTTAGACTAAGATGCTATTGTACAAGCTTATTTTTCTATAGCATACTTTAATAAAGTTCCCATTGGTAATAAAAAAGAAATTATAGGCTTCACTGATAGAATAACACATTACAACGCACCTTTATGACAAAATCACCTTTATCTTTTGTCAAGGTCAGTATCTTCCAGTTATTTTAATCCCATTAAAAAAATGATATAAAACAATCTTACTTATTTCCATCTGTGTTAAATTGATTGCACTCTTTTTAAAATTTCTTTGAAATTGTTTAAAAAGGAAAAACAAAACAAGACAGTGTTTCTGCTGCTTTCCAAGAAGTATACCTGATGATTCATTAGACCAATACTCAGAGAAATTAGCATTGCTTTTCTATCCCGAATCAGGTTGCATTTTCTACATGCACAAGCATTTCAACTTCAACTGGGTGTGTTCGCATATGACAAAAACCATCTCATGTTCTTCCTTTACACTTGTGTGTGAAGTTTTTGAGGACTTATTGGTGAAGGAGAAGCAACACGGCTGAATTGAAATTGGTAGGCTAAGCTCTAAACGAACTGCCTGTGACTCCCAAGGTAAATAAAAAACCATATCTATTTTGCATTCTCAAAATCTCACAAAGCTGAAACTACAAAATCATTTTTAAGATAATGTTGAATTAGGTCATGTCATTTTGAGCAAGCTAATATGTATGATCCTTCTTTTGCCTTTTCTATTAAAAAGGAGATACTAATACTTGTTTTAATGATAAAATTTTAATGTGATGGCTGTCAAACAGCTGGTCTCAATAAAATGAACTATCTGTGTTTGTGTTTGAAGTATAATTTCCAAGTATGGAATTAAGTATTTTTGTGAAAAATATATCAAGCATCAGCAGGCTAGAGGTAATGACATTTGTTCAAGAAAAATCATCTTTTCAGATAGAAATTACATCAGACATGTAGATAAGTGAAAATGAAGCTAGGTTTGCTGATCATATCAGCACCTGCCTGTTCCTCTCTCATAAAAAAACATGAACTTTTAGGTAAATCTGATGACAATTTGGAAAATTCCATTTTCATAAAACAGGAAACTAAAGAAGGATAAGAATTTGATATCCATGGTTCTTCAAACTTGGATGTTTATGTTACACTCCTTCTTCACAAATTTTAATCTCTTATTTTGCCAAACTTGACTCCATCTAAATTTTACTCTATTTTTAATCTGAAAAATGAGAAAAAGTATTACTCTGTATCTTACAGGACTATTGTAAGAAATAAATGAAATAATGATGCATTTTATTTAGCTGTGTCTCATATTAAGTAATCAATTAATTATTATAATTATTATTATTTTACTGTGACAATTTTCATTCGGAATCTCACTCTTGAAAAACGTCTATGGTTTGAGATCCTTAAACTTACTTTCAGAATGCATTCGAAGATCTTTATTTTAAATTATGCTTTTTAACCGTGGACTGGCCCACATTTTTTGATAGTTACTACTTGAAACTGCTTTTATTACTGTTACTTTTTGCATTAACATATTTCAGTGTCCCTTGTAACTTTGTACTGTAGCCCCAAGCTATCTCAAATATGCATGGAATTTATGTACTTTTAAACCCTACAGAGTAAATTAATTGTTAAAATGTGTAAATCATGCTTTCAAGTTTAAGAGAGCTTTACTTATACTGATATAAATAATCCTCTGGCCTGTTTTGTATTAGCTGCCTTAGGCTTTGGGCAATTTTAAGACTTCTTCCTTCAAATAAATGTCATGGTTTCTCCGTAACTATAATTTTTAACAATAAAATGTCACCTTTACTATGAAAGGAAATGGCTAAAGAGAAAGAAATATTCCATAAAAAGCAATTGAGAAGATAAATACGAGGGGGATGCCCCCCTACCCCAATACCCTGGAATTCTCTTTTGAAGGGCTCGCTCTTTATAGTACACTCAGAATTTGTTCCTCCAGATCAAAAGGTCAGCCAAAGTTTTTATCTGGAAGTTTTGAGATGGTTGTGTCACTATTTGCAGAGGAAACGTAGGAGTTGTGACTGTCAAGTGACTGGTTCTTTCACCATGACAATGTACCTGCCCACAGGGCACTAAGTGTTCAACAATTTTTTACCAAAAATGACACGACCCCCATGCCTCATCCTTCCTATTCACTGATCTCACTCTTTTTTTGCTTATTTGTTTCCCTGTATGAATAAAAGTATTCAAAGGGAAACCATTTGTCGATGTGGAAGAGAAGAAACAAAAAATGTCAAAAACATTAAAAAGCATCAAAATTGATGAGCTCAAAACTATTTTGAGCAGTGGAAAAAGCCTCTGGACAGATGTATTGCATCAAATGGAGAGTACTTTTTAAATGATAAGTTTAAACATGTAAGAATAAATACACATTAATAAATAAATTTTGGGTTTTTGGGGGGTTCCCACTTGTATCACGTTCTTGGAAATAAAGTTTCTTAAAGTCAAAAAATATAATAGATCCAAACAGATTTAATTAAAAGCACTCCCTATGTGGAAAAAGAAGTGAGCAAAATGTTTCTCTTTCAGTTTTCTTCCAAACCAAGAATTTTTGCAAAAAAGTTATCAAAAAGCTCATAGTTAATTTCAATTACAAATTATTGATTGACTATCAACATTGGGAGTCAGAAAAGTATACTAGATAAAAAATATGCTGTCGAATAATTTCCTGAGGTTCTAACACAGCAATGGTTGCCAAGTTATTCTAGCTCCTAACTACAGCTTTCCTCCTTTGCAAAATATGAAAAATACCAACTTGTCTATGTAATTTTAGAATCAAATAAGGTAATATATATTAAATAAATTACTTAAATAATTATCCTTATCACTTCATGTTCCTTTTTTTTTTTTTTTATTTGGAGTCTCCCTCTGTCTCCCAGGCTGGAGTGCAGTGGCATGCTCAAGGCCACCATGACCTCAACCTGCTGGACACAGGCAATTACCTCAGCCTTCCAAGTAACTGAAACTACAGGGTTTTATTATTTATTTTATTATTTTATTTTTATTTATTGTAGCGATGAGGTTTCACCAAGTTTCCCAGACTGGTTTCAAACCCCTAAGTTCAGGCTATCCTCTCACCTCAGTCTCCCAAAGTGCAGGTTGGAGCCACTGCGCCTGGCCCATGTTACCTTTGTTTACTATGATTATTATCATTTACTGTTTAGCTTAGTATTGTGCTGGTGTTAGACACTATATACATATATATATATAGACAATTTTCCAAACCTAATGCTATTTTGCCAATCTAGTCTTTTTCCATTTTCTGCTCATAAAGGTTCTCTCTCTTTACTTCTATGAAGTTCTGCCCTATGTTTTATATGGTTCTGTATATGTCTCTCACCGTCCTGGAGATAATAAGATTATTGAGTTTTACGTGATTCTTTGAGAATGTAACCCATACAGTGCAAGTGCCCCTTCTCCCATAACAGGCCTAGCATAGCACTTTATACATACTCTGGCACAGACGCATGTTTTTTAAAAAGAGGAAAAGAGAAAAGAGTAAGAGACAGCATGGAAACAAAAAGAGTAAATGAAATAACATGAAATGAAGAGAAATGATGAGAGGTTGTTATGACCGAGTAAACAAGAATCTATGCCAGCAAGTTGAGTTTAATTAATTATGAATTTATTAAATGTGTGGGTCAAGAGTAGGCAAACACCAGGAAAACTCTTGGTAAATTGGTGGTTTGTGACAAACTTTTATAGCTAAAATTTGCAGCATTGGCTACACAGCAACTTAGTGACCGTAGCAACTATTAACTAACGACTTAGCAACCAAAATGGGAACTTTGATTGTTAGGGAGCTTTGAATAATTTCATGTCAGGTAGGTATAGCTGGTGCTCAGAGTTCTTCCCTGGAGTTCTGCCATTAAGATATAGTTTAAGGTAGTTACATAGAGACAAGAAAGAAGAATCATTATACAATGGAGTTACCTTGGTTAGGTCACTAACAGAATATAAGAACAAACCATGAAAATGTCAAAGCGTAACATTTGATTTCAGTTAACAAAGCATACAATTACATGGAAGCTATGGCAAAGGAGTTCTGTAATGGTCAGCAGGCAACAGTCAGTATAACCTGCCCAGAGGAGACAAAGCTGGGGTTCTGTGGTCATGGGAACGTTACTGCAATTACACTCAGGCAGGTAACTAAGATGATTTTTGAACAAAATGGAGTAAGTTGGTTGATATTATTACTTTGCTAGCAATTTGATTTTATTAACTGATTTAGCTTATTTCAAGGTGATATATTACAACACAGATTCAAGAAATTTCTCTACTATAGAAAGAGAAACCTTTTCTTTTCTTTTTTTCTTTTTTATCTTCTCTTTTTCTCTTTTCTTCAAAACGCTTTAAGAAAATTTTAAGAATTTCTCTTAAGCAACTTTCAAGAAGAAAACAGATTTTGATCCACATATCTCAGACAATTGATCTCTGTAGATAAACTGTGACAGGAAGAAAAAGTGTTTTATTTGAACATAGATTACAACATCATGCTTCAACAATATGACATGAACTAAAAACAGAAATATAATTTAATCATTAGGATATGCCTTGGTAAAAATAATTGCATCACATAACAGATGGACAAATTTTTTAAATTATAATTTTGACTTGTTTTTATTGTTGTTTCTTACTAATGGCATGATTGACAAATGTGTGGCTATATACTGGTGTTGCATACGATGGCCATTTCTCCTTTTTCCATACTAATTGCCCTATGGTTTATTTTATGTGCCCATGAGTTTTCACATGCAGCAGAAAAACGTTGTCCCCAGCCCCAGTCACTTTTTTTTTTCTTGAGTCGGAGTCTCATTCTGTCACCCAGGGTGGAGTGCAGTGGCACGCTCACGGTCACCACAGTCATGGCCCACTGGGCTCAGGTGATCCTTCTGCCTCAATCTTCCGAATAAACCCTAGCCATTAAAAGTGAATACTAATTAATCTAAAAATTAATTTATTAATTTTAATGATAATAATCCTAATCCTCCTTTGTAATGCAATACAATTCTGACCAATGAAGCACTGAAGACATTTTCTGGGTTTCTAAGAAATATAATTTAGTTGTTTTTTTTTTTCTTTTTTGAATTGGAGTCTCACTCTGTCACTCAGACTGGAGTGCAGTGGCCGCTCCCGGCCACCACAGCCTGGACCTGCAGGGCTCCAGCGATCCTTCCGCCTCAGCCTTCCGAGTAGCCGGAATTGCAGGCATGCGCTACCACGCCCGACTGATTTTTTGATTTATTGTAGAGATGAGGTCTCACCAAGTTCCCCAGGCGGGTCTCAAACCCGTGGGCTCAGGCAATCCACTCACCTCGGCCTCCCAAAGGGCGGTATTACAGGCTGAGCCACTGAGCCCAGCCTATATTTTAGTTTTAATGAAGACAAACAAAAATTAAAAAGTGTTTCTTTTTTTTAACTTCTCAACAAGAGTGTATATGGTGGTGAGGCTTGGAGCTGCTACAGTAATCAAGGTTTCAGGAGGTGAACTAACAAACCTGCTAAGAATGAAAATGACAAAAAGAACACACATTCCTAGTGACATTATTGAAATATAAACTCACCAGCAGAACTTCTTATGTGAGGTAATAAACAACTTTATCATCTAGCTGCTTTGACTTTGGGTTTTTAGTCACTTGCAAGAAAGTCACCTAATGTAGCAAATCATATCTATGGAGAAAACTAGAAAAGCATTTTAGCTAATAGATACTGCTTTACAGAATTTAAAAATAGCAAATTATTGCTGACAATATTTTCAAATTGAAATACCATCCCTCAAGTGAATTAGTGGTGTGCTTTCTCTGTTTTTTTGAATCCTATTTTTCATCTCATCCTTTGTTATTTTCTTCCGTGCTTTTTTAAATCTTCTGTAACTCCCTGCATATGAATCTTTTATAAAGTGAGCAATTTATAACAGCAGAAAAGAAACTGTATTTTTTTCATTGTTTAAAACATCTTTCATAATACATACTAAGGCATTTTCGGGGAATAATTAGCTTTACAAAATTATATTTTGATCCTTTTAAAATTTGCATTAAAGAAATACTCTATTTGTAACTGCCGTATGAAAGTATCAACTCATTAAAGATAATTTTAAAACTATTTTCAAAAATGTATATTAAACTATAAATGAACCAACTCTTTAATATCATAGTACTCTTCAAGGACAAAGCATTATCAGAGAGTGTGGTGAAGAAGTGTCAAGAAATATGATTACGTTTTAATTTATGTTTAGACTACTACAACAGTACATATATATGAAAATATCTGGCCTACAAATAAAGTATCATTTTCAAACATATCAAAAAAAATGTTCTTGGATTCCTACTTGATCCAAGTGAGATAAATATTGAAGTCTTACTGTGTTTGAAAAGACATATAAGATCAATTTCCCTAGTGATCAAAATAAATTCATTCTCAATACACAAGTAATTGGCACTCAGTGGTTAGAATTTAATTGCAATGCTTAGTTAACCAATTTTAATGAAAGCAAAGGGTCATTTTTAGTAATCTTGGATTAAAAGAATAAATAAGACTAAATTAATTCTTTGACTTTTTTATACTTTTTGAAAGAAATTGATCCCAACACATTTTATTGCTTTTGAGGAGAACTGTAAAGGCTAAATGATACTAAATTTAAATGGTTCTTATAAATGTGATCATTTATCCTAATTCATTTTCAAAGATTATACTTGAAAAGAATATTTTAGAAGCAAAATATAAATGTCACTTTTGAACATCTTCTAAAAATTAACTTATTGCATCTTATAATTGATAATCTCTGAATGTTGAATGTTGCCCTACACATCATCACTAATTTATTTTAAAGATTTTTTTTTTTTGGCCAGGCGTAGTGGCTCAGGCCTATAGTCCAGGCACCTTGGGAAGCCAAGGTGAAAGGATTGCCTGAACCCATGAGTTCGAGACCTGCCTGGGCAACCTAGTGAGACCTCAACTCTACAATAAATTTTTAAAAAATTAGCTGGGCATGATGGCACATGCCTGTAGTTCTATCTACTTGGAAAGCTGAGGTGAAAGGATCGACTGAGCCCCTCAAGTCAAGGCTGTGGTGACTGTGAGCGTGTCACTGCACTCTGGCTTGGGTGACAGAGTGAGACTTTGACTCAAAAAACAAACAAAAAAAGACTTTTCCTTTCAAAGGTGAAGTATAAACTTTTGATTATGTTTGTTTGTTTTAGTGTCTTATTAAAACAAAAATAAGTTCACCTCAACTTTTGTAAATATTAAGAACTTTACATTTTTAATTCCAAGAAGACCATATGAGTTACAATGGTACACTTATCAGATATGCCAAGTTGTCTACATTTATGAAGCACATCATTGAAGATGACAAAATCAGTGTTATATTGTCTTCTTTTTTTTTTTTTTTTTTTTGAGTTGGAGTCTCACTCTGTCGCCCAAACTGGAGTGCAGTGGCCACTCCCAGTCATTGCAGCCTCGACCTGCTGGGCTCTGTGATCCTTCCGCCTCAGCCTTCCAAGTAGCTGGAATTACAGGCACGCGCCACCACACCCGGCTGATTTTTTTATTTATTGTAGAGATGAGGTTTTGCTGTCCAGGCAGGTCTCGAACCCGCGGGCTCAGGCAATCCACTCACCTCAGCCTCCCAAAATATTGTCTTCTTTTAAAGGCTATGAGATAAGACTAAGTAAAAGTTTCCCTTACCAATGCACATAAGATAAAATTATGTAAAGGTTTAATATTGCATTTAACTATATAAATTACAAAAAATACCAAACAGCAGAAAATATTAAAGTATATACAGCTTAAAATGTAAACTTAAGTTTACTATGACTAGTTGCAAAGTAACCTACATGTCTTTGTTAAATGTCTGTTTTTTTTTTCAATTTGTAATTTTTGAATCTGAAAACATCCAACTCTTAGATTCATTTTTTTGCATGGACCCAAAGGGAAATTATCTCTTTTTTCCTATCTTTATACTAACTTTAAAAAATTTTCTTGGCTGGGCTCGGTGGCTCAACTTGTAATCCCAGAACTTTGGGAAGCCGAGGCCAGTGGGTTGCCTGAGCCCATGGGTTCGAGACCAGCCTGGGCAACTTGGTAAGACCTCGTTTCTACAATAAATAAAAAATTGGCCGGGCATGGTAGTGCACGCCTCTAATTCTGGCTACTTGGAAAGATGAAGCGGAAGGATCGCTGGAGCACAGCAGGTCGAGACTGCAGTGGCCGGGAGCGTGCCACTGCACTCCAGTCTGGGTGACAGGCTCCAACTCAAAAGGAAAAAAAATTTCTTTTAAAATTATAATTCTTAGAGATAAACTGCTGCCAGATGGGGTAAACCTTGAAAATTGATCACACTCTCCCACTGCATTGATACAGTAACAGAAAATCAAATAAATAGTATATCTCTGACAGCCATTTGTAAGACTTCCTTGATATAAGAGAATAGGCATTTACACTTCTGTTGGGAAATGCATAGATAGTATATTTGCCGATAGGATAAGTTCACTAATATTAGCTCAAAAGCTACCCAGACCTAGAAAGTTCTTCCTATTCCAAATGATGAAAAGATGGAATTAGAAAAATGTGCAAACTTTGGGATTTTCTTTCTTGCATCTTTATTGGACATCCTACACACACACACACACACACACACACACACACACACATATATGACACATGATACTCTTTGTAACTTAAATGTTGTACTATTTCTTGGAAAGCAGGTGGTGGAATATATTGCAAAAAGTAGAGCAGGCAACTGTCTAAATTTTGTGTGATGTAAGAGCTAATGAATTGGCTGACAACATGGCAGCCTAGAAGTTATCATGAGATCTGAAACTCTGTGACAAAATTAACATATTGTTTTTCAAGATGTCCCAACATAAATTTTGTGAGTGGAGAACACTTAACACCTTAGCAAAACAAAATTATTTAATTAACAAGCTTCAGATAAAAGACTTCTTAGTATTTATTTATTGCATATTAATTATATATGACATTCCTTTGGAATTTTCTAAACTATTTTAAACTACTTTCATCTCAGATCAACTCAAATGCATTTTAAACAGTGGTTGGCCATGGTCACATAGACAATTCAGCCAAGTTTAAAAATAGTTCTAGCTCTTGTGTTTCTAAGTGTTTTTTTAATCAATACTACACTACTTATGACAAAAAAAAAAAACTGCATGTAGAATGATGGAAGCAGAGTAGATGCTTGAGAAGAAGACTGAGAGTAGGCCTTGAACTTCAATGTCAGTGTAAAGATTTTGGTTTATCTTGGTGACAAATATTTCCCAAATGAGAGGACTTTGAAAGACCATTTGGGAAGAAAAAAATAACAAATATTAGGTTCTTCAGAGTCTGGTTAAATGAAGGGTTGCCAGGTAAAATATAGGAAGCTCAGTTAAGTGTAGATTTCAGATCAATAATAAATGATGCTCATTTATAGTGAAGTATATATTTATATACTAGTACTAAATAATGACACTTATACACTGCTTCTTATAAAACTACCTGCTATTAAGCTGATCTTCAAATTTAATTAGATAACTGTATTTTGATTTTCTAATTTTGGAAATCCTCCTTAGGTAGCTTTTGAATATGACATTGTTGGTTACTTAATCCACAACACTTCCTCCTTTTTTCTTTCAATTGTCTGATAAGCTCCAAATAATGAGTCATGGTCAGACTAAGTCAATCAGGGTACTCTTGTTTCCTTTGTCACCTACTGGCATAGGGGAGCATATGGTACAACCAATGAGAAATAAAGAGAGGGTAATGAGGACCTTTTGAGTGAAATTGCTCTTCTTGATTAAAGAAGGGAAAAAGTAAGAATAACTGCTTCTACCCTACGACTAGAGGAATCAAACCACACACCTCTTTCTTTGCCTTCCTCACAGAAATGTACTGGGGGATCCACTAATTATATGACCAACACCAAGTATAGAAGATTGAAGTTTATAAATCTTCATGCCAGTAGGGAAGAGGGGCTTCTCTAGTAAGAATTGGTGATGACAACATAATTGGAGAAGTAGGATTACAGATGCAAAATAATTTCTTTGTTAACTAAAGATACATTATATTTTGTGTGAGTTATCCTAATTGGTTAGATGTGAAAACTATGTGAAAACCTCATTCACAGGTGTACCCACAAAGGGAATTTGTTTTCCTAAATTTGACACAGGATGTCATAAAAGTTACTTAACAATCTAAAACACATGAGGTATGTGGGATGTTAGGGAAGAAGTGAGGGAACAGGGAGAAACAAGTGGGAGGACTTTGGTAAGCACTGCTGAGTCCAAGGCAACTTAAGTCAAGCAGCTGTTACCCAAACAGACAAACTAATAGGCACTTTTTGCTACAATATTTAAGAGAAACAATACCACATAATCTTTTTTTTTTTTTTTTTTGACTTGGAGTCTCACTGTCACCCAGGCTGGAGGGCAGTGGCACGCTCCCAGCTACCGCAACCTCAACCTGATGGGCTCCTGCGATCCTTCCGCCTCAGCCTTCCAAGTAGCCAGAACTACAGGTGCGTGCTACCATGCCCGGCTAATTTTTGATTTATTGGAGAAACGAGGTTTCATCAAGTTGCCCCGGTGGGTTTCGAACCTGCAGGCTCAGGCAATCCTCTAGTCTCGGCCTCCCAAACTGCTGGGATTACAGGCAGCCACCGAGCCCAGCCGACATTGTCTTTTTGCTTCTTGTTTTGGTCATTGTTACACAAGAATAGTATATTAAAAACTATGGCAGTCATCTTGTAGCAATGATGGAAGCAACCCACCAAAAATCACAAAAGTGATATTAAAAACTTGCATTCTTTATATGAAATTTGGACTTACATTAAAGGCTTAGATTGTGCGACTTTTAACTTATTATCAAAAAATTATTTTAAAAAGTCTTAAATATTTATTCATTTTTATTTCATACAACTAAATGCATATCACTAAAAGAATAAAAATTCTCAATTTTTAAATTTCTCTTCTTTCTAATATTGAAATCGATTTTAAAGACACTTTGCTGGGATAGCCCAGAGTTTAAAGTCTATTCAGAAACAGGAGCTATTAAAGAATATGGAGAAGTAACATCCAATGGGGAAAACAGGAATTTTTTTAAAGGATGTCCTTTGTATTAAACACTGCTAGCTGGGCATAGTGGCCCATGACTGTAATCACAGCACTTGGGGAGGCTGAGGTGGGAGATTTTGTTGAGCTCAGGAGTTTGAGACCAGCCTAGTCAAAATAGAAGACTTCAACCCTACAAAATAAAAAATAAGTTAGCCAGGTATGATGTCACATATCTGGTAATTCTAGCTACTCGGAGCCTGAGGTGGAAGGACTGCCTGAGTTCGTGAGTTCAATACTGCAATGAGCCATGATTATGTCACTGCACTCCATCCTGGTCAAGAGAGTGAGATCTCTATTCAAGAAAAGGAAAGAGTGGGGGGGGGGGCGGGGGAGAAAAAAAGAAAGGAGAAAAGAGAAGAGGAAAAAGAAGGAAAAAAAGCCTGCCGAGTGGTTGCTTAAAATGAAGACAACGCAACTTCCATTGATTTTGGCAACGAAAATGCTCTCTGTGACTTTGACAATAATTCTAGAAGGCATGCATTAGCTCTACAGGGAAATTGTATTAGGTAAGCTAAAATATCGTTGCACAGGAGAAAGTCTCAGCATTGGTTCATGTGAAACGTGTTTTTATACTAACAGGAGGAAGAGAAGTACACAATAAAACCCCTATGTCTGTGAGCTTTTGTTAACAGTTGAAGTAAAGTTTATGAGTAACAAAGGCAGGATGAATTTCAGAACAAATGTGAAAGAAATGACTTTTGATAATAACTGTTAACAGAATAATTTTACATGGTAAAATTAGATGAAGAATACAGGATTACTGTACATATATATATATCAAGATGTGCTCAGTTGATGACAGAATAATGAGAGAGGTCATATTTATTATGATACAATTTCAAAATGAGTTTTGAGGAATAATACCTGCTATCATTGAAGACTGGGGGGGTGCAAGTGGTTTAAGGAGAGATTTAAAGATACAACATCATTATCTGATATTATAATAAAACATTTTATAGCAACAAAATTGGAGTACCTGGTAGAGTTGCCCATTTTTTTCCTTTTTCTTTTCCTTTTAATTAACAAATTAATATAGTCAGCACTTGTTCTTTTTCTATAGTACCTATAGCAAAGTAGACCCTCTGGTTCAATCTTTGTTGGAATTCCATGTATGGATGAAAGCAAAAGGCCAAGGAGGAACAATCACTTTAAAAAAGAAAACTTATGTTGTTAGAAATTTAGAGGTTATAATCTGGTAAAGTAACTGTTGTGATATGGTGTTCTCTTTTTTTTTTTTTGAGTCGGAGTCTCACTCTGTCACCCAGACTGGAGTGCAGTGGCCGCTCCTGGCCACCGCAGCCTCGACCTGCTGGGCTCCTGTGATCCTTTTGCCTCAGCCTTACAAGTAGCTAGAACTACAGGCGCATGCTACCACGCCCGGCTAGTTTTTTTTTTTTTTTTTTATGTTCTCAGATGAATGAACTAGAACGGGAGAAGAGAGACATTTTTGAGGTTTCAGAAAGCAAGGCTTTGAACGAAGCAGAGTTACTGGGTATGGGGAATTCTAGGTTGTAACTATGGCAGTGGCTGAAGAGGCAAGGTCTAGTTATTACAAGAATTACAGGGTTAGAGGTTAAGAGAAAAACAGAAATCAGCAATTGAGCAATGACTGGAGAAATAAGCAGAAAACCTGATGGTAACAAAATGAGACTAGAGAAATGCCTGTCAATAAATAGAGAGCTTTTGAAGGAGAAAAGAGGTGCAACCTGGAGGAGGCAAAGGATCTTTATACATTGTATGAGGAACAATAAAGGTTATAATAACACTAATTTTAAAAACTGACCTCATTCAAGAAGACTTGAGGTAGAGGCAGATGATATCTTCAGGGGGCCACCCACGTTCAACTCTTGTAAAGAGGAGGAAGAAACACTTAAAGAAAGAATTAAGGATATCGAGATCTTTCCTGATAACAGATTGTAAGTGTTGGAGAGAAAAATGTTTTTATGATGTCCAGGAAAAGTGGGGAGAAGGACTGTGTCAAACAGAGAATATAGAAACTCTGCATGAGGCAAGATTATGTGACCTGAGCTTCTTATCATTTTATTTATTTATGTTTAAATTTTTAATTTTTTTATTTTAAAGATGTGGGGTACAATTCAGGGTTAAGTATACAAATGTTCATCATGCAAGTACCCTTGTTGATGAGGCCCCTTCCTCCCCTGCCAGCTTTTTTTTTTTAAAACCATATAGGCAATATATATTCACTATTCTAAATTCCAAGTTATTAAAAGAAATATAGAATGCATATGTTATGCATTACATAATATATCTACTAATAGAATAATACATCTATTTTTAACACCATAGAGATCACAATACACATTTTTTTGTTACTCATTTCTTCTACTAACCACATGGCAGACATCTATGGCAGGCCCAGGGGGGCACACCTCATTAACAAGGGTATTTGCATAATGAGCATTTGTCTACCTAAACCTGAATTGTACCCCACATCTTTAAAATAAAAAAAAAGTTAAAATAAAATATGCAGGTGGCAAATAAGCCCATAAAAAGATATCCAAAATCATTAGATCTTTTATTTGTGTTACTACAATTTAAAATCACAATGAGATATCATGACACACCTGTCATAGTGAATTTAATGAAAAATAGAATCAAAAATCAAATATTGGTGAGGATGTATAAAAACTGAATTACTCACATAGTGCTGGTGGGAATACAAAATAAACCCTTATTCAGATTCTGCATTAAGAGTGAAGGGGAGAATTGGCCTTTGCTTGCTATAAACTGTGCCTGCTTCTTATTGTTTTAGAAAGGCAGACGTGAAGAGGGATGGAGTAAGTCTTAAGAGTGTTTTCGAGAAGAGTTTATGCTTGGTTCATTCTTTGCATTATGTAGTTACTGATGGTGCATGAGAAGTTACTGATGGTGCATGAGAAGGCTTGGGGCAATGAGAGTGACTGTCGATAGTATGATGCATTACTTTTTTAATGTCAGAAAATGATCCTATAATCATTTGAAAAAATATAAAATACCATTAATATCCTCATCACCCTGGAGACTTGGGGAGCTTTGGTGAACATCTTATATATTCCCCCTACAATCTTCTTATAGAAAACTAAAATAAAAATTGCAGCATCAACAAAATAAGTCAAAACTATATAGGATAAATATTTACTATAAACATTAATTTGTTAATATCTATATATAATTATCTCAAGTTGTTGCTTATATTCCCACTAACATTTAATAAAGTCTCAAATGCAAACATCCACACACAAATATGAGTAGCTTAAAAGCATCAAAAGATTAAAAGTCATTCTAACATAGTGATTGGATATTATGTAATTTGAAACCTGTGCTGACATAATTTTGATGTGGTTTAAGAAATGTGGGACTTTTATGACCTCATAAAAAGTTAACTGTGTTACATCTTTTTATGTTATGATGTGAAGTTTTATCGTGAAGTTACCCCAAAACATCTAAGGTCTAGCCTGCTACCAAAATTTGGATTTAGTCAAGAACTATTACATTTCTTGAATTCACAGTGCTAGCAATCGTTTCTATTTAATTTTTAAGCCCAAAGAAATGTGCTAAATGCTATTAAGCAAGAATTGGTTATATTGCACCAGTACTAGCACTCTATAACAGTTTTAAATTGTCTTTGAACTCATATACTTTGACAACTTTTTAAAATAGTCTGTATATGAATATGGATATTTGTACTGCCTGCTATTGAGCCTCAAAATTAATAAGCATGGTAGCTTATGTTATATTTTTTATATAATCAAGCTTAACTTGTTTCATATCAAATAATTAAGATGTTAATTGCAGGTAATTGAAATTAGTTGTAAAGTAGTTGAAAGTATGGTAATTACCCAGAGTGGTTAAGCTGGGGTATGAAGATAATAGCCAGCTAACATTTCAGTGCTTACTATTTACTGCTTCAGTCACTTTCAATAATTATTTTATTTAAGTCGGTGGAAGTATTACTATTATTATTTTTCATAATAAGAAATTTCTATTGACATACAAAATTTGTATAATTTTTCCCAGATCACTCATCTAGTTAGCGGACGCCAGGTTTTGAACCAGAGCGCTCATATTCCTAACAATGCCACACACCTGCTTCCAAAGCCATAACAAAATCAATGTACTATATTTTCATTTGAATACCCTGAATCTACCTTATTTGCAATATTAACTCTCATAAAATGGAATATAAGTGAGTAGAACAAAATACATTGTCTATCTCTTTTCATTAGCATAGTTATAGATTTATACAAATCAAAAATGATCAAAAGAAAAACAATAAAAAAAGTTGCAAATGGAGGAAGATATAGCATTCAAGTTTATCAAATTAAATCTTTAAGCTCAAGGATGAAGCAGTGTCTGCTGAACAACAAAACATTGGGATACACTATAAAGAATTCATGGACTCTCTAAGATGTTTTATTCATGGATTGGTAATTGAATACATAACTATTTGAAAGCATTTTGACATAACCTACATCTTGGAATAAAAGAAGTTTTTTTGTTTTTTTTTTTAAACACAACAGGCAATAATAGATACTCATACATGATTTTGCTTATTTCATTAAAAGAAATTCTTGTCATCAACATATTTTACCCCTTTGATATTAAATCCCAACTGAATAAAATCTGTGCTACAGTGATTAGAAGTTTTATTTTGTGATGAGGAACAACAATAATTTTTTGAAAAGGAGCTGAATACATAAACCAACTTATCTTTAAAATGCAAATTAATACAAGCTTTATACATCTTAGGAATGATTTCCACATATGTTAATGAATACATTTCAGTTGCTCTAAATTTCAAGTATAATAATTTTCTTAAACTACACCTAAAATATGGCCCAGAGATACAGTTCTCTGTAGACTGGGGCTGCAGAACTCTTTAGTGCTAAACTTTGCAGATACAATTCAGTTTCCTGATATATTTGAAGTTCAGACAAACAACAAATATTTGTTTGGTATAAGTATGTCCTATTTGGGTTTTAGAAGATAGATTTCTTGTTTATCTAAAGTTTAAATTAAACTAGGATCCTATATTTTTATTTGCTAAACTGATAACTTTATGTATGCCACATGACTATGCAGACCTTAGTTACATTATTGAACATTAATTAATTTTATCTTTATCATAACTTCAAAACCAAATTCTTTGAAATTCTACCATAATTTATTTTCTTAACAGAATGAAGTTGCTTCATATTACTTTTAGGAGTCACTAAGCAAATGTTATCATGAACAAAATGCAGTATTTTAAAAAATATATTAGCAAGGTTAAGCACTGAGAATTATAGGAATTAGTTTCATTCTCTAAGTATCCATACATATTTTGGCTAAAAATTAAAGAAGATGTTATTTACATATCTATTGGTAAATGAAGAAACTGTTTTGAGGAAAATAACTTATTGTGGAAATACTTGCATAAAAGCATTCATAAGTGTATAAATGTGTATCTTCTGGCTACAGAAACTCATGTTTCAAGATGGTTAAAATTTTATTTTTAGCGTGTAGTTATTCATCCTTTCATTCAATTCTCATTGTTAATTTGAACAGATAATTTAGAAAGCGTGGTGAAGCACAAAATGTATTTGTCTTGTTAATTTTGTTAACAATTGAATCTACAAGGAAAGTGCATTTTCATAAATAGCTATGACAGTCGCCTACTTAAAAGTATGAATTCTTCATTCAGCAAAGAGTCCCCAAAGCAAGACATAATGCTTGCTCCTTATTTTCATAAGTCTATGCTCAAAAACGTACGTCATCCCAATCACTATTAAAATGAATAACATCTATCCTAGCCAGTAAAATTTCTTATAATCTTTATCAGGGTCATAGGCTAAAATTGATAAAAGAGAGAGTCTTCAGACTGTAAAAAAAAAAAAAAGCATAATCTTGTAAAAACACAATAATCCAAAAAAAAACAGCAAGGTAGTCTTCACTTCAGCTTTCAGAGTCCTCTAGCCTAGACAGCCCATATGTCCCAAAAGAAAATAGTTTTTTTTTTATTTCCCTCAGTACATCACGTCTTTTAATGTCATGAATGGTGAAGAGGTTGATTACTACTCTGGTTTGACTGTGTCTCCCAAACAGCATGTATTGGAAACTTAATTGCTATTGCAACAGTGGTAAGAGATGGGACTATATACTGGCCTTGTACCCTTACCAGTCTGTTTTGATTATTGTAGCTTTATAATAAAGCTTAAGTCTGGAAGTGTGATGCCTCCTGCTTTTTTTTTTCCTCTGAGGATTGTTTTGGCTGTTGGTGGTCTTTCATGTTTCCATATGAATTCCTGTATTGTCATTTCCAGATCTGAGAATAATGCTACTAGCAATTTAATGGGTATTGCATTAAATCTGTAGATTGCCTTGGGTAGAATGGACATCTTAACAATGTTGATTCTACCAATCCATGAGCATGGAGTATTTTTCCATTTGCTTTGTCACCTTTAATTTCTTTGAGCAGTGTTTTGTAGTTTTTATTGTAAAGGTCCTTGGCTTCTCTGGTTAGGAAGATGCCAAGGTATTTCTTTTCTTTTCTTTCTTTCTTTCTTTCTTTCTTTCTTTCTTTCTTTCTTTCTTTCTTTCTTTCTTTCTTTCTTTCTTTCTTTCTTTCTTTTTAGCCATTGTGAATGGAATTGGGCCATTTATTTGAGTTTCTGTTTATTGTTGGCGTATAGAAATGCAACTGACTTTTGCACATTTATTTTATATGCTGAGACTTTGCCAAAATCCTTTATCAGCACAAAGAGGTTTTTGACAGATTCTCTGGAGTTTTTGAGGTACAGAATAATGTCGTCTGCAAAGAGGAATTACTTAACTTCCTATTTTCCTATTTGGATACCCCTGATTTCCTTCTCTGGTCTGATTGCTCTAGTTAGGACTTCCAATACTATGCTGAACAAGAGAGGTGAGAGTGGGCATCTTTGTCTTATTCCAGTTCCAATTTTTGTTTGTTTAGCAGTATGTTGTCTGTGGGTTTCTCATAGATGGTTCTTATTATTTTGAGGTATGTTTCATCTATGCCTAGATACTTGAGGGTTTTTATCAAGAAGGGGGACTATGACATAATTCTATACCTCAAAAACCCAAGAGAATCTGGCAAAAACCTCCTTGCACTGATAAAACAATTTGGCAAAGTCTCAGGGTATAAAATAAATGTGCAAAAGTCAGTCATGTTCCTATACACAACAATAAACAAACAGAAACCCAAATAAAAAACACATTCCCATTCATAATAGCCACAGAAAAATGAAATATCTTGGCATCTTCCTAACCAGAAAAGTCAAAGACCTTTACAACAAAAACTACAAAACACTGCTCAGAGAAATCCAAGCTGATACAAACAAATGGAAAAATATTCCATGCTCATGGATTGGAAGAAGCAGCATTGTTAAGATATTCATCCTTACCCAAGGCAATCTACAGATTTAACACAATGCCATTAAATTACCAGCAGCATTCTCAGACCTGGAAACAACAACACAGGAATATATGGAAATATAAGCATACACGAATAGACAAAACAATACTCAGCAAACAAACAAACAAACAAATCAAAGAAGGAGGTATCATGCTCCCAGACTTTATTATAAAGCTACAATAATTAAAACAGCCTAGTATGGATGCAAGAACAGATATATAGACCAATGGAATAGGATAGAGATTCCTGAAGGAAAACATCAATTTCTCAAACTCATCTTTGACAATGCCTCCACCATCAATCACTAGGGAGAGAAGAACCTATTCAGTAAATGGTACTGGGAAAGACGGTTGACCAATGCAGAAAATTAAAACAAGACCCCCACCTATCCCCATATACAAAAATCAACTCTAAATGGATCAAAGACCTAAATGTCAAACTCAAACTATAAGAACCATAGAAAACATAGGAGGCACCCTTATGGAAGTTGGAACTGGCAACTAATGCCTGATCAAAACCCCAAGTGCCCATAGCATAAAAAGTAAGGTAGAAAAGTAAGAACTCATCAAACTGACACGCTTCTTCAAGGTCAAACCCTTGAGAGAGTAGGCAGAAAGCCCACAGACTGAGAAAAAATACTTACCAAATGTATATCTGACAAAAGTCTAACTAACATCTAGGATATACAAATAACTCAAATGTGTGGAAAAGAAACAAACAGTCCCATTACAAAGTAGGCAAAATATATGAATAGACACTTCTAAAAAAAAAAAAATATGAGCAGCCAACAGATACATGAAAAAATGCTCAGTCTCACTAGTCATCAAAGAAATGCAAATTAAAACCACACTGAGATTCTACCTAACTCCCGGCAGGATGGCCATCACCAAAACCAAAAAAACAACAGATGCTGGAGGGAATGCAGCAAAAAGGGAACACTTCTATACTGTTGGTGAGAGTGGAAACTAGTACAGCCTCTGTGGAAAACTGTGACGATTCCTACAAGATCTAAAAATCAACCTCCCATACGACCCTGCAATCTCCCTACTAAAAATATACCCAGAGGAACTCAAATCACTCTATGAAAAAGATACACACGCATGTTTATTGCAGCATTTTCACAAGAGCAAAAACATGGAACCAACCGTGCTGCCCATCAAAAGAGGACTGAATAAAAAAAACTGGTATGTATACACGATGGAATATTACACAGCCATGGAGAAGGACAAAATTATGAAATTCGCAGCAACATGGCTCGATTTAGAGGCTATAATACTCAGAGATCTATCACAGAAACAAAGAACTGAGTATCACATGTTCTCACTCATTAGCAGACCTTGAACAACTATCATAATACTAAAAGAAAGTGATTGGCAGTAGTGGGAAACTGCCAGGGGAGGGGGAATCCTCATCAACAAGGGCACCTGCATAATGAATATTTGAATACCTAATCCGGAATTATACCCCACATATTTAAAATAAAAAAATTTAGAGAAAGAAGTGGGACTACTAAAATATGACTAAGTCATGAGGGTAGAGCCCTCATGGATGGATTAATAACTTTACAGTGTAAGTTTGTTATAAAAGGGAAAGTTCCCACCTCTTCTACTCTTTTGTCATGAAAGAACAATGATCCTCTCCTCTGAAGGTTTCAGCTTGGAGAAGAAGATCAGGCCCTTACAGAACATCAAACCTGTTGGTGCTTGATCCTCTACTTCCCTGTTTCCAAAACTTTGAGAAATAAATGTGTATTATTTATGTTACTCAGCTTCAGATATTCTGCCATAGCAGCACAGTCTAAGACAATCATAGTAGAAAAGTGTTCTTAGGCAGATTATAATTTTAAGACTATTAATTCTAACATTAAAAAATCAAAATATTATAATTATGAGTAATGATATCTCATTTTTTCTTACAGTATTTCATATTTTAAGTTCTGAGTTCCATTTTTTTAATTCTAAAAGTAACAACATTAGAAAAAATAAAAGTACTTAATTTTATAATCAAATGAAATAGTCATTAGAAACATAATTTATTCTAGCCTTTTTCTATGTATTTGTAGCTATATATAATGGAAACCATCCCCCCAAAATGCAGTGATCTTTTTGGAGGTTAGGCCTCTTGTAGTACAGGCTTTCTTTGCTAAGAAAGTGTTCTAGGAACCCAACGGCATCAGCGTACCTGCTAAGTGTTGTTGTGAGAGGCTGAATTCAGCTTCAGTTAATTTTTGTGTGTGTGTGGAAATTCTTTCAATGCATTTGCTCATTTCATGATGGGTGATTTTCAAGTACAGGTGCCCACAGCTACTGAGTGTTCAGCAGTTTTAGCCAAAAACGGAATGAACCCCGTCTCCTTCCCTCAATATTCATCCAATCTTGTCTCAAGCAACTTTTTTTTGTTTTCCCAGATGAAAAATTTCCTTAGGAAAACGTTTTGTAAATGTGAAAAAGGTGAAACAAAAAATGGCAGAAGCACTAAAAGGCATCAATGAGTACTAAAACTGTTTTGAGCTGTGAAAAAAGCATCTTGATGGGTGTATTGCATGAAGCAAAGAGTACCTTGAAGGTGACTGAAATTTAAACATGAAGAATAATTACACATTTTTTTATAAATAAATTCTGAGTTTTTTGTGATTCCCCCTTCATAGGAAAAGGCACGTCACATTCACTTTATTACATATATAATTTTTATCCTGTGATTTACTGATAATTATGCTATCAATTATTAGTATAATGGGGTACCCAGTTGAGTGATTTTTACAAACTTATTAATATGCATCAATTCATCTCAATGTCTGTATGGTGACTATCTGGATCTTGTGAGCATTTTATAATTTTTTTAATAATAGATGTCAATTATTGAGAAATACTTTTGGAAAATATAGCAAGATTGGACCTATCTTATAAATTTTATAAAGTAAAATCCACACATTAAAAAAATTAAAATCATTCTACACCTAAATACACAAGTTTCAAATTGAGATATTATTGTGTTCTGTTAAGTAGATATTACTGTGTTCTGTTAAGTAATATAAGCAGTGTTGTTTAAGCAGGACACAAAGGCTTAGGGAAGTCACTTAAATTTTTAAAATCAATTTAAACTTTGACTAGTTTACTAGTGCTCATTGTAGACCACAGATATTATTCAAGTTTGAATCATCCAGGGTTTTAGAATATTGTATGATGATTAGGTTGACTGAGGTTGTCCTATGAAATAATTTCATGTAGGTAGGAATTACTTCAGGATGAAAATAAGCAGGTCTTAGATTGAGGCTTCCATCTTGAGTTTGCCTCTTCTTTGAAAATAGGCCATTGGACACAAAGTTGAACATCTCCTTTGCTATAGAGGATTCTTCTAGGACAATAGAACTCTCAGAATATATTCAGGAATTGTGACTTACTTGCTCATGACACAAATTTTTTTCAGTACAGAAGACAATTAAGTTAAAACTTTGGTAAAGTATAGCAGTGTTTGGAGAAGTAAAAAAAGAACTATGATTATATAGGATTAGAGTAAGTATAAGAAAGCATCCTGAAGAATTTTGGGTTCTCTGTTTCAGCAAAAGATAATTGAATGGTAGAGGTAGCAAGCGAAGACCAACATGTTAAGAGTAAACTCCAGATTCAAAAAAAGTTTTACAAAATCTTAGAAAAATTCTGACACCCTCACAGAATTATTACACTGGTAAGTAACAAGAAAATCCATTTTTCATTACACATCTCTCGCTCCTGATTATATTTTTATGAGAATATTTTCTATTATAGAAATAAATAATAAAATATAATTCACTTTGATGAAAATTGCATTATAGACAATGTCCACAGAAGTAATCTACTTAGTACTTTGAGCAAAACTATACTACTGTACTTGGGTTTATACTCTATCAGATATCAAGATTTTTTTAAAAACTTAATCAAAAATTTGTAATACTACAGAATATTATAACTTTGAAATCTTCAATGCAATATAATGTTTTATAAGAATATTTAAATGATAATATTAATTGCAATTAGAATTTTTATTCTCCATCAAAATTGCTTAGATCTTTTCTTCCTTAGCAAACACTTAGACAATTATAACTGAATAGGGCAGCATTCCAAATTTTTTTTAAGTACTTCAAATATTTGGAATTATATCTATAAAATCTTTATTGCCTGTTAATAAATATACCTCTTTTTAAAATATATTCAAAATACCTTCTTTGAAAATATTTAAAAATCTTTTCTTCTATTGATTTAATTTCAATAAGTTTTAGAAACATGCTTACCATGTCTTCAACCTAGTGCTGGTTGAAACACAAAAGAAATATGGAATGATATATTCCCTCCAGAAAAGATTATACACCCTTTAAAACAAAGTTATAAAATTATAGTGGATTGCTGGTAATTATTTGCCTGATCAATTCTTTACAAATGCAAATTTTAAAAATGAAAATCCCTGAATACTTCTTTTTTTGAAAATCAAATTATATCTAGTTATGTAATATTATCTTTAAAAAACTCTTCCTCTAAAAAGGTGAAATCAAGTCTGTAGTCTTTCCAATTCCTTTTAAATGGAAGCCACTCCTTCCTTCCTGTCAAGATCTACTGAGTGTCTGAAAGATGAGTTCCCTGTCTAATTCCACACTCACTTCGTAGAACACAAGAGCTTCGGTTTCTTTGAAGGTCATCAAAAAGCACTTGTTCCACTCTTAGGCTTTTTGAAACTAGTTCATAAAAATAATAAAATTTTTTACTTTACTGTTGTTTATGTGTCAAGGAATGATCCAATGCCTTTGCATAATTTGTAAATAATAATAATAATAGTAATAAGATAAATTCCCCATGTTTAAAACTGAGCATTGAGAAATATTAGGCTGTTTGCCAAATAGCACAATAGAAGTTATTGAAAGAGGCAAAATTGGGTCCTAGTTCTCTGATTGCAGAACCTGTTCTTAAAAAAATCGTTCTATTTCTACCTTTCTTCAGTTCCTTGGCATCATTAAAAACTAACATCTACACACAGCCATTAAACTACCATAAATAAGCTTTCCAGTTAAGAAACGAGTTACTGCAGTATCAAGGTCTCCCTTTCACATGTCTGTCCTTGTAGCCGTCCAAACTTGGTGATTCTTTTCTAAACTGGCTTTTTTACAAGCTCAGCTACGAAGTTTGTACCAGCTTTTGCCTATTTCTCAGTATCCTATCCCTGCCTAGCAGACACTCCATCCAATGTGTGCAAAATCGAGATTGCAAATATTCCATCCACACTCTTCAAAATCTCTGGTAAGCCGATGACCCATCACCTTTTTATGAATGTAGTTAAATAAATACCAAAGACTAATTTATTTACATTTGGAAAAGCAAGAGTTTCAGTAAGCACATCTATCCAATCGATCTGTTATTTTATTTAAAATATTCTAGGTTGTAAAACTGGGCAGAAGATTAACTGACATTGTTTTGCAAATGTAAAAATTAAAAATTTAGCACTCAGGTGGAGAAAAGAATAGTAACAATAACCACCATACCAGCAAGAAAAGCTCTGTTCCTTGACTGACTTTCTGATTTGCATTACCAATTCCCAACTGTCCATCAGCAAAAATCTTAGCAGCTATATTTTTGCACTGTCAGAGAATAATTTAAAATATTTTCTGCTTACATGGACACGGTGCTTTCATTCTTATAAGCCTACAATTTACATCTTTTAAGATTTAAATACATGACCGATTGCAGCAGGAGAAGGGATATGAACTTCACAGCATTCTGCAAACTGCTGCCATGAGTCTAGAAAGAGGGGTAGACGTTTCAGTTGCTATTTATTTGATCTTGGGCTTTTGCTATGTCAGTGAAAAGTAATGTGTTAGGGGACAGGACACTCCATCTGCTGCTGGCCAACATATTGATTGAGTAAGCTGTGATTTGCTATCTGGTTAAAGAAATATTTTAAAATCACAGATGGAGTTGGATATTGGCAGACTCATTGAGAAGCAAATTCAATATATTAGAAGATTTACTCCATCCTTGTTCTTTCTAAAATATGGCCCCTAACTATAATTATGCAACTTTTTTTTGGAATGATTGAGTGCTGAGGAATTCACACCTTTACGTATTCCTGGTTGTAACTTTATTTCTCCATTTTTAGTCAAATTATCTACCACTTACGGAGAAGTCTTGGAAAAAATGTAGAGTTTCATAGCTTCAATAATTCCTGGGAGCATCTTTAACCTATTTTCAAGTAAGATAACTAAGAAACAGGGAAGTACAGCTAGTTAGTGAAAGTACTGAAACCAGATTTGATTTTTTTCAGGTAAGATCAGTCAACTCAGGGCACAGGTAACAGTTGAGAAGTGTCTTTTTTTGTGCTATTTCATTTCAATATGTTATCATTGACAGTTTGAAGGTTAGTAGCTATCTCCGTGAGAAAAAATTATTTGCATTTTTAAAAGATCAAACAGTGTAAGAGAGACTATTTATCATGAAAAAATTCATAAGCAGCTTTTGTTTTATTTAGTTGGTCTGACTCAATTTCCTTATCTTTCAATTGTAATAATTGTAGCATCTGCCTCACAGGTCTGTTTAAATGAGTAATGAATGAGTGAATAAATTTGCAATGACTAAACCTCTATGTAAATTGAAAACTGTAAATAGAAATTGACTTCGGTATATAAAAATTAATCAAAATATAGTTCTTTTAGATATAAGTTTTGACATAAGACATTAGGACAAATTCAAGAGTTGAAGTGATAAGCTATGTTATTAGACACCAATTAATTCTTAAATGGCAATGGTGTGAATACTAAGGAATTTGTATTTTTTTAATCCAATAATATCACGAAATGAATACAATGAAGATGTGTAAAGCCATTGGAATAATACTTGGGAACATAGTAGGTGCTACATGTATCAGAGCTTTACTGTTCTAGAAAATAGTTAAAACTTAGCTAGTTGAAGCATAATTGTATTAATGCAATGCAAAACCAAATACATTTTCTTCATAAATAAGATGCCTGGTGTTGTTTCTGTTTAGAAAAAACCAAAGTGTCTTAAAAGTACAATTAACTGTTTAGACAGTAGCTTATATAACACAAAATAGCTTCAGTTATGAGTCAGTTGCAAGACTGAGGCAGAATAACAAAATAGAGAAGTCACTTCTATGACTTTCACTCTTATTTGTCAATGACCCTATGCTTCCAGGTTCTAAAATTTTTATATAAGATTACTTTTAATTGTTTAGAGAGAAAGAGTCAGGCAAGAAAAAAACATGGGGAAAAAAATCCTCATTAAATTCATTGAATTGTATATTTATGGAATATTGGCATTCTGAAAGTAATACTTAAATAATTTCCCAGCATGGCATAATCTATGCCTGCACATATTTTGCATAAGTTATTACCTTCTACCAAGGAATGAAAATGAGAATTGTTTAAAATGGGATATACTTGATAGTGAATCAAATTTTCCTAGCATGTAAATTATTTCCTGGGAGTGAATAAGGCACATTGGGAGCAATTTAATAAATGATACCCTGGAGGTCTGAATGGATTAATGAAGCTGATTATACTTTTCCTGCAGAAGGAGAAAACTGTCACTCTGCAGTTAGCCTAAAATGAGCTCTCCATAGTGTCACTTCAAGATATTTTTGTGGGGATAAAGGAGATAAATATAGGTGCCCCATTTAATTCTTCTTGGGTTAGAGTGACTTTACATGATTACTTTCTCTCTTGCTATGGTGTCGTTAGCAAAGGAGTATATATTCCTATTGGAGCAAGAAAGCGAGCTAGTTCTGTTAGATTTGTATTTATATTTATATAAACATATATACAAATATGTATGCTGCGGCACTGTGGAACCTTGCCTAAGGTAAATGTCACAGTCTTTCTCTCCTAAGTACTGATGTTTAAGGCCTCGCCTGTTCTCTGCAGTGCTACACAGGTGTGTTTCTATAAAACACTTCTATGTAATAAGCTTAGTGCTATTTACACAACCACAAACAGGTGAGGTACATATAAGTTCCAATAAGAAAACAGAATCTCATGGTTGTGTTAAAAATAACTATTCGTAATCCACTATCGTGTAATAAATTACCACAAGTATAAAGGCTTAAAATATCAGAAATGTATTATGTCACTCTCTTAGTTTGGGGTGCTATAAAAAATATTATAGATTGGATGGTTTAAACACAGGAATTTAGTTTTCATAGTTCTGGAGGCTGAGAATTCCAAGATCAAAGTTCTGGCCAACTTGGTTCCTGGTGAGGATCCTCTTCCTTGTTTGCAGATGGCTACCTTTTTGTGTATCCTCACATGGCAGAGAGGGAGAGAGGGAGAGGGAGGGAGCATCAAGCAGTGATTGGATATCTTCATTCCTTTATAAGGACAATAATTCCATCATGGGAGTTCCATTTTCAGGATCTCTTTTAAACCTAATTACTTTGCAAAGGCCCCATTTCCTAAAAGCATCCTATTGGCAGTCAAGGTTTTAACCTATGAACCTGGGGGAAAAGCATAAATGTCAGTCCACAATACTCACACTTTCCTTGGGTCAGGAGTCTGGGCACAGCTTTGTTGGATCTTCTGCTCCAGGTTTCATAGGATAACATCAAGGTATCAGCTAGAGTTTCAAGCTCATCTGAGTCTCAGCTTTTTCTTCCAGGCATATTTAAGGTGTTGGCAAAATTATTTTCCTTAAGGATGCAGGGCTGAATTTGCTCTTTTTTTGTTGGTTATTGGCCAAGAAAGTTCTTATTCCATAGAGACCACCTTGAGGTCTTTGCATTTGGTCCATAACATCTTGTTCCATCGAAGCAAGTAGTCTCTCTTAGTAAGGATTTAGTGATTAGATTTGGCCTACCCAGGATAATTTTCTATTTACTTAACTGAAAGCTAATCATTTGGTGACTTGAGTTACATCTGTAAAACTTCAACTGCCATATAAGGTATCATAATCCCAGAAGTCCTTTCTCATCATATATATATGATCTATACACACGCAAGGGAATAGGATTAAACAGAGCACAAGTCATAAGAGATTATATTTAAATTCCATGTACCATAGAATATACTTTTTTTGTCCTGTCTGGGCATATATGTATAAATATACATGTGGGCACACAGACACATGATATGGAATACATACATCAAGGTTGGGCGCTCACAAGCAGAATCTTTCAGGTTGCCACTTAAATTCTTCCCCTTCCCAGATAGTTTTAAGCTTAGAAAATCAGTACAAATATGTACCTAGTCGATAAAGAAAAAAAAAACTGACTTGCTAGTCATCTAAATTAAGAATATACTAGTATTAGATCTGTATTTAAATAGTACAGTTCAGACTATATTCAGTGTTGTCACAAGAAAACTGAAAAAAAATATAGTGGAAATAAGGACAGATTAATTTCAAGGGATTTGCAGAAGAAAGAGGAAAACTTGGAAGCCATGTAATGGAGGACAAATCAGACTGCAGCATGGCTTTCAAAGTTGTTTGAGATTTTAACTGACAAATTTAAGTGGAGATTAATAACATTTCAGGTATTTATCGAATTAGTTATTGTTTATTTAGTTACTATTATAGAGCACTGAAAGCGGATGAGGAGCTCTGCTAGTTAGTGCTGAATGTATACCCAAATTATATGGCTAGGCAGGCCACGTTATGTTAACTCATTTTATACAGCAACTCTAAATGGCCAACAATCATTATAAGATAAGTAGCTATGGGCCAAAAAAGAAAGAAAAATCTAAAGGGGCTTCTTTAATACTATGGCCCCTGAGCTGAATTTTGAAGGCTTCAGAAGAATCATTAAGCTATCAAATAAGAGGTAGAGAAATTAGTATATAAGGCACCCAGTCACTATAGTGTAGAGCACATTTGGGAGCTACAACTTATTCCCTTTTACCAGAACATGTCTTCA
This sequence comes from Carlito syrichta, assembly GCF_000164805.1. Taxonomy (NCBI): domain Eukaryota; kingdom Metazoa; phylum Chordata; class Mammalia; order Primates; family Tarsiidae; genus Carlito; species Carlito syrichta. The sequence continues at coordinate 279,204 of NW_007231059.1, read as the reverse complement.
GGTTTAAAAGAGTTCTACAAACAAATATCACAATTTTATGTAAATTTGAAAAGGCACTTCCTTGTGCCTTGTAGGTGAACAAACTGCTAAAATGTGTCCCTTCCCCTGGGCTTCTACCCAGGGCACAAGTCCTGGTAAGTGAAGTGAAGGCTGAATTCCAGGCCCTGTTTATCCTCAAATGAGGTATCCAGAAAGATCAGTCACAAGTTTATCTAAATTTCTCTTCTCAGATCTACTGATCCGAGTTATAGGACAAGTAAAGGATTCCAGAAATGAAGTTAAAGGGAATCGAATAAGTTAAGTGCTGATGATGGTTTATGATAAATAATAAATATGGGCATATGAGAATAATATATATGTTCTACTTCTCACCTGGGATCCTAGGATGAATCAGTGTCCTTGTCAAGAACCTTAAGCCACCTTGACACAGAAGGGTAGATCAGAAAGAGCAGCACATTGTAAGAGGCAAACTTATGAGACTGAATTTGTCTTACTGAGTCTTTGCAGGCTTCACATCCAATTTTCTGTGTTTAAGAAACATGGACATGACCTTGAGAACCATCAGAGTAACATACACATAAAGGGAATTTGCAGCTAGGATAAGGGTATATTTGCCAAAACAAACAAACAAAACCAAATCAACTAGCAAGCCTGATGATGTTGATGTGGATAGATGACCAGAATTAACCCTGAGATTAGTTCCTCTCTGCTCCATCTCACAAAGTAAAAAATGTTCCTGGAGCTTAAATTAAATCTTTGTAAAAAGACAAGTGGAGAAATTTCAGGTTGGGTATATTATAAATAATTTAGGGGTGAATACTAAAAAATAAAAAAAAAAAACTAAAATAAATAAAGTGAAATAAACTAAACAGAAAAATTACTACTATGAAATGACAGTGAATTGTCCTCATGTAAATTGAAAGCTGTAAATAGAAACACTTTAATATATAGAAATCACTAATGATATGATTCTTTCAAACACAACATAAAAGTTTAGGATAAGTATTAGAGTTGAAGTGTTAACTATGTGGTTAGACACCAGTTAATTCTAAAAGGACAATGTGTGCATATTAAAAGATTTGTATTTTGTTTGAATCCAGTAATATCATCAAGTAATTTTAAACCAAGTGATCAGATTTAATTTTCAAAAATTACTCTGGCTGCAATAGAGATGATATGCTGGAGGATATTCGGATTGAAGACAAAAACCTCTATTAATAAATTTATGTTCCTGCTTTGATTCAGAATGCAAATCGAAATAAAATGTTTCAATTATTTTACCTTCTTATAAATAAATAATTAGTTATGGGGACTGAGAAAGAAGGATTAGACAAGCAAGAAGATCCTCGGGTCAAATCAGTTACACTAAAAATAATTACTTTTGTCATAAGAAGTATTGGCAGGAACCAGAAGCAGAGATCAGAGCAGTGACTCTGAGTATTTGCAAGCCATGTGAATATTGCTGGGGTTCCAGAGAAAAATCTAGGGGGAGATAGAATAACTCCATCTGCATAGATGTGGTTATTGATTACATGGAACAAAATGACTCAGGTATAAAGGTAAAAAGAAGTTGAATATGGAACTCTAAGAGATAGGAAGAGGGAAAAAAATGCCACAGAGAAAATAACAGATCTAGTCACATAGAAAACATTACTTTGCCTTTCCCAAAGACAAGAAAGGAAAGAGTTTCCAGAAGAAAAGACAATATCAGCAGTGCAAAATGCCAAAGAGTTCAAACATAATAATGACGAAAATGTGTGTATTAGATTAAGCAAAAAATAAGACCATGATAACCTTTGTGAAAAATTCAATCAAATGATAAGGGCAACGTTCAACTGTAGGAACTTGAAAAATGCATATGAGGGAAGACCTCAGTCTTTCAAGAGTTATCATGAAGAGAAAGAAGATTGAATGACAACTAGAAAGGCAAGATGCCTGTAGTGGAAAGCATGTATTCTTAGTGGGGTCAAAAATTACTAACAAGGGGCAAATTTTTTTTCTGTGGGGATTATGAATGAAAAACAAACCTTACTTTTCATGTACAAAACATTAAGATATAGAGAGTACATAAACAGACGATATATATCTGCCTTATTACAATTTCACAGGATGAAGTTGAAAAAATCATGTAAGAAGTTTCCTTAAGAAAGCATTACTAACAATAATTATAATAGCAAAATGCTTGAGAAAAAAATGCCACAGAGAAAATAACAGATCTAGTCACATAGAAAACATTGCTTTGCCTTTCCCAAAGACAAGAAAGGCAAGAGTTTCCAGAAGAAAAGATAATTGTGTGTGTGTTTGTATAAAGTAGTGATGTTTGCAGAAAATAAAGTATTAAAAATAGAAGACAAAAAAGACTATTCATAATCAAAATAAAAGACAACAGAAAGCTGAAAGTCAAAAGGATCCAGATGAAGGGAAAAATATTAACCTTAGGAAGTATCAATAATACCTTTTTCTCTGAAAGGAGGAAATGGATAAGAATGAGATTAGAGACACACACTTTTGAATGAGAAGGTCCCCTTTGGTGACTTTTGTTAACTTTTTCTTAAGAGATGAAATTATTTGTTGAGACCGAAAGACCAAGAAGTCAAATGGAAAAGATGGAGAAGTCAAGGATTATCCTGTGTGGACATAATACAATCAAATGAGCCTTAGAATGGGTTTGGCTCTTCTTGAAGGAAAAGGTTCAAATGTTAAGTTTTTCCTGCTGGCCTCGAAAAACCAAACAGCCATTTTTGAACCACCTATGGGAGACAGTCATATAACAGGGAGCCAAGAGCGGCCTCTATGAGCTCAGCTCAGTCACTAATAAACACTTAGCAAGAAAAAAGAAACTGCACTCATACAACTTAAGGACATAACTTCTTTCAACACCTGGGATTTGCTTGGAAGCAGATCTTTTCTAGTTGAGTTTCCAGATGAGAAACATACACACACACACACACCAGATGAGAAACATACACACACACACACACACACACACACACACACACACACACACACACACAGTCAATCAGACTATAATCACTCTGTGAAGCTGTTATTTTTTTTTTTTTCCAGAATCACTTAGTTATCTAGAGGTGAAGAAGAAGGAATTCATCTTGGCTGCAATTTTTCTAGAGAAGGTTGGTTGGAAGAAAGGATGGGAAAGGACAAGATGACAAAAACCATTTATGATGTTGTCAATATAATGATTTAGGAAGCTGAACACAAAGGGCCATTATGTTCAACTTATCTGATGCGCAGTAATGAAAATTTTCTCTGTGCCTTAGTTTCTTCATCTACAAAGTAGAGTAATAAGTAGCAGCCCTATACGTGTTGTGAATACTTGGTTAATACTTATAAATCACATGCAACCAAGCTTAGTCTGTGTTGGGTAGTAGTGATGGAAATTGTTATGGAGTTATAGCATTTTCAACTGAATGGTGAAGGAATGTAAGGTCATTGTTGGCAGATAAGTAAACAATAGAAATCAAGGGACTGCAAGAAATAGAGGGTCAAAGAGAAAACGTAGTAGGAGTAAAGAAATAAGAGGCTAAGGAGATTGTAGTCAATATGTAATATCAAATGTATGATTTGAAAAGAAAAGTATTTGGAAGTAGGCATACAACATACATACAGATGCATTCAAAAATGAACACAAAATATATTATCAGAAAATACCACAAAATATATTTATCAGAAAAATGCCCCAGATCATATGCACCCAGCAACTACGTGACATAATTTTTCATAAAATATTTATGATAAACACATGAATAGGTAAAAATATAGTTAAAAGACTTGTTAGTTACCTGAACAATTATCTCACAAATTAAGGACTAATATTAGCTGGTATAGTGTCTCCAGTAACATGTTGAGAAAGTTTTTCTGTTAAATGTGTGTGTCATGTGTGTCATGGTTGGTATGATGGCAAGTCATATGTGTTGGTATGATGGTATATCATAAGTATGTCATGTTTGGTGGGCTTGTGATGTATATAACATGAAGAATTGCCTTTGTATGTGGCATAAATTAAGATATATAATATTTCAAGCAGAAATAATTTTATTTAACTTATTAAATTCAAAACCTTTATCTTCGACACTCAAAATCTTTACGGAAGTTAAGATATTAAAGTATCTTCTTTTGCAAAAGTATCTTTGCAATTCCTCTCACCAAGGAAGAGTAGTCAATTATTAAAAGTCATTAAAAGTCCTCTTGCCTTACTACAGATATACTTTGTTTTATTGGGCTTCATGTTATTGCTTTTCTCAGATACTTCGTTTTTATAAAATGGAGGTCTGTGGCAACCTCGACTAGTGCAAATTTATTGGAGCAATTTTTTTTTTCAACAGTATATGCTCACTTTGTGTCTCCATGTCACATTTTGATAAGTCTCCCAATGTTTCAAATCTTTGCATTATATTATTTCTATATTTGTCATGATAATCTGAGTTTTGATGATAGTGCTGTAATTGTTTTAAGGTGCTATGAACCACACATAGAAAAGATAACAAACTTTATTGGTAAATATTGTATGTGTGTTGACTGATCCATCCCAACAGGTTGTTCCCCTCTCTCTTCTCCTCTGGCCTCCCAGTTCCCTGAGAAATTAGCCAATTGATAATCCTACAATGTCCTCTAAGTGTTCAAATGTAATGAAGAGTTTCATTTATCTCACTTTGCTTTTTATTTTGCATCCATTTTCATTTATTCATTTCAAAATTGTAGGGTACAAGTAAGGATTTGGTACATGCGCATCTCTCACTTTAAATCAAAAGCTGAAAATGATTAATCTTAGTGAGGATGGCATGTCAAAAGTGGACATAGGCTGAAAGCTTGGCTTGCACCAAACTGTTCAGCAAGTTGTGAAGGCAAAGAAAAAGTTCTTGAAAAAAATGAAAAGAATTACTCCATGGAACACAGAAATGATAAGAAAGCTAAATAAAGGGAATAACCCTCAAAAAAAAAAAAAATGAATTACTTTCTGGAGTGTGGGCCTCTTGTAGTACAGGCTCTCCCTGTTTGGTAAGTGTTCTATGAACCCATAAGCATCAGTGTATGAGCTAGTGTTTGTTAGGAGAGGCTGTGTTTGACTTTGGTGAAATTTTTTTGCAGATTCTTTCAAGTTGTTTGCTCATTTCCTGATGGGTGATTAATGAGCGCACCTGCCCACACCGCACTGAGTGTTCAGCAGTTTTTTATAAAAACCGCCATGACTCCTATGCTCCACCCCACCATTCACCAGATTGCCCCTCCCCCCAAGCAACTCTTTGTTGGTTTATTTCTCCGGATGAAAAAAATCCTCAAAGGGGAAAAACTTTGCAGATGTGGAAGAGGTGAAACAAAAAAATAGTAGAGGCAGTAAAAGGCAACAAAATTGACAAGTTCAAAACTCTTTTGAACAGTGGAAAAAGTACTTTGGTAGGTGTATTGCATCAAAATGGCATCAAATGGAGAGTACTCTGAAGGTGACAAAACTTTAAAATGTAACAATAAATACACATTTTGTTATAAATAAATTCTGAGGTTTTTTTTTTTTTTTTTTAGATCTCTCCTCATAGCTTTGTCACTGATATGGAGAAAGTTCTAGGGGTCTGGACAGAAGATCAAAATGCCTAAAACATTCCCTTAAGCCTTAAACCTAATCCAGCTCCAGGCTCTAACTCTCTTCAATTCTGTGAAGGTTGAGGAAGATAGAGAAAAAAAATGTTTGAAGCCAGAAGACTATAGTTAGCAAGTTTAAGGATAGAAGCTACCTTCATAACCTCATACTTCAAGGTGAAGCAGCAAGTGCTGATGGAGAAGCTATAGCGAGTTATCCAGAAGATCTAGCTAGCATAATTGATGAAAATGGCTACATTAAACAAGGTATTTTTAATGCCTTATATTGAAAAAAGATGTCATCTAGGATTTCATAACTAGAGAGAAAAAATTAATGGATGGCTTCAAAGTTTCACTGGACAGACTGATTCTTGATAGGTGCTAATGCAACTAGTGACTTTAAGTTGAAGCCAGTGCTCACTTATTATGCCCAGCATCCTGAGGCCCTTAATAATTATGCTAAATATGCTCTGCCTGTGCTCTGTAAATGAAACAACAAAGCAAAGATGACAGCACATCTATTTACAGCGTGATTTCTGAATATTTTAGGCCTACTGATGAGAACTACTGCTCAGAAAAAACAGATTCCTTTCAAAATATTAACTACTCATTGACAATGTACCTGCTTACCCAAGAGCACTGATTAACATGTACAAGGAGGTTAATGTTGTTTGCATGTGTGCTAACACAACATCCATTATGTAGCCTATGGATCAAGAGGTAATTTTGACTTTCAAATTCTTGTTATATTAAGAAATACATTTTGTAAGGCAGTAGCTGCCATAGATAACAATTCATCTAATGGACCTGGGCAGAATAAACCAGAAATCTTCCGGAAATTTTTCATTATGTTAGCTACCAAAAAGAACATCTATGGTTCATGGAAGGAGGTCAAATATCAACATTAACAGAAGTTTGGAAGTTGATTCCAGCCCTCATGAGTGACTTTGAAGGAGTTTGAAGACTTCAGTGAAGGAAGTAACTATAGATATGGTAAAATCAGCAAGAAAACCAGAAGGTGAGCTTGAAGATGTGACTGAGGTTTTTTGATTGTTTTAATGAATGAGAAAAGAAAATGCTTTCTTAAGCTGAAATCTACTTCTGATAAAAATGCTGTGAATATTGTTAGAATGACAATAAGAATTTAGAATAGTACATAACCTTCATTGATAAAGCAGCAGCAAGGATTGAGAGGAGTGACTCCAATTTTGAAAGAAGTTCTACTATTGCCAAAATGCTATCAGACAGCATTGCATAAGACAGATACATCTTTCATGCAAGGAAGAGTTAACTGATGTAGCACATTGTATTGTTATTTTATTTTATTTTTTATTATTTTTATTTTTATTTTTTTTTGAGTTGGAGTCTCACTCTGTCGCCCAGACTGGAGTGCAGTGGCCGCTTCCGGCCACCACAGTCTCAACCTGCTGGGCTGTGGCGATCCTTCCACCTCAGCCTTCCAAGTAGCCGGAATTACAGGCATGTGCTACCACGCCCAGCTGATTTTTTTGATTTATTGTAGAGATGAGGTCTCGCTGCCCAGGCGGGTCTCGAACCCACGGGCACAGGCAATCCACTCACCTCAGCCTCCCAAAGGCAAGGGGTTACAGGCTGAGCCACCGAGCCCGGCTTGTACTGTTATTTTAAAGAATAGCCGCAGTCCCTCCAGCCTTCAGCAACCACTACCCTAATAAGTCAGTAGCCACCAACATCAAGGCAAAACCATCTGACTGCAAAAAAATCATACTTCTTGAAGACTCAGATGATTGTTAGTATTTTTTTGCAATAAACCATTCTTAGGTTTTTTTCCATAGTGCTATTGCACACTTAATAAACTACAGTGGTGTGTAAATATAACTATTATGTGGCTGGGAACCCCCCAAAACTTTGTTTGATGTGCTTTATTGCAATATCCACTCTATTTTGGTAGTTAAGATCTGATTTGCAGCATCTTCAAGATCTGCCTGTATCTGCTCTAACTTGAATATGGTGAAAACAATGGGGTAGTAATTGTGAATCCAAGTCCCAGAAGGCCGTGCAGCTTCCATTATTTTTTATTATTTAAATTCTGTAACTGCCATGCAAAAAAAAAATAGTGCAGCATGATGACAAACACGAGACCCAAAACGCCCCTGTGCACTGTACCAACTGCATGACTCGTAAGTCATGCCATCATGGATCACACAAACATCAGCCAACCACCAGTTAAACACATCTTATGATGAGCCCAGTGAAGAACAGTCAAGATGACCCACACTAGACCAACAACATAGCCAACACAGAACTGTGAGCTAAATAAAAATCTGTCATTTTAGGCCCTTATGTTTGAAATGGCATATATAGCAATGCAATTACCAAAAAGAACCTAATTTTGTGATTGTACACTCAGTAACAATAACTTAAATAACCAATGTGCCAGAACAAAAATAAAGAAGTAAAATACAGAAATGGCAAATTTGCTTAGGTTGCATTAATTGACAGAGATTTTTCAAAATGATAATTATTAGAGGATGTATTTTCATGACCATGTTATGGACAGAAAATCATATTCACTTCTGGTCTAGCACTTTATAGAAATATTAATTTGCTGCTACATTTTCAATAAAAAGATAACCAGAATTGTACTCATGAGACACCATCATTCTTTTTGTCTACAATTTTGAGATAAGAAAACTCAAGAAGAACCTAAGGACTCTCTCTAAATAGCTTGAATTTAGCATGTCATGGGGGATTGAATCTATATTTTGCAAGACACTCAAATGCAAAAAACATATCAGCATACACATGTTTTGGAGGGACAATTGTATAATTAAATTTAAATAGAAACATTGTAAGAATTAAGTGTCAAGCAGGAATGAGCTGTGTCATTGATAGAAACCGTCCTCAAAGGTTAACCCGATCTCACATATGACTTAAACTGTAAAACTTCTTCCAACACAGAGATAAGTTACAAACACTTTCTAAAATAAGGGATAGAATGAACTGTCTTTAAGTTAGCTCACATTGTTAATCAAAATAAATTATACCTTTTAAGCTGGAAGAAACGGCTTAAAGTTTAAGGAAGCAAAATACTGAAGGGAAAGAAAAAATTTAGAATGTCAAAATCCCTATTTCCTATTTTCTTTTCTGCTCATTTGCCAATTAGCAATTGAGTTTACCTTGTACTGTCTGTCCTCGGCTCATACTTTTGGGTATGCATGTATCATCAGTGACAGAACCTGCATCATAATACTCACACAACAAATAATTTTGGCAGAAAACACAAAATAATAAAAGAATAAAGCAAAGCTGTTCATAATCTAATGCTTAGTTTTATGGCTTAGATGATAAATATTAGCAAAGCTCAGGAAAAAAACAGAATTATATAGTGGCATTGAAGAAAATTTTTAAATAAACTGAGCCTTGAGTTTGGTCTTAAAGGATAAAAAAGAAGGATATTTAAATTTAATTTCTCAATAGTTGTATCTATTCATCAAGCATATAATAGCAATATATTTATGAACTCTTTAAGTACCAAAACTCTGCTAGTTTTTACATTGATTATCTCACTTTTAAACTCACAAAAATCCTATTAGATATGTGTCCACATTTCTCCAGTTTTAGAGGTAAGTAAACTGACAGAAGAAAATGGTTAAATAGATTGTCTAATGTTACATGGCTAGGAAACCAGAGTCAGTAGTTATTTCCATTCAGTGAGTTTTTAGATTACAGGTACTTAAATAGAATATCACTGCCTCAGTACAACTAGGCAAGACATTGACTGGAGGCTTAGTGAAAGACACTGAGCTGAATTTTTCCAACAGATACTCTAAAGCATGGGTGTCTGATATTTTGGCTTCCCTGGTTCACATCAAGTAAAGAGGAATTGTATTGGGTGACACATAGATGATACAACATAGTATAGATACATAATAAGACTTCTTTTATATTTTGTTATAAAGTTTATAGTTTATTATAAAGTTACAGAGTTTACAATATTATTATTATAAAGTCTCATTTTATTATAAATGAGAACAATATAAAACTAGTGGAAAATTTGGCCTTGTTTTTGTAAAACTAATCTATCACTGTCTGGTTCAATGGAAGTGACCACAATTCTTAGGGAGTTCTCAAGGTGCTCATCAGAAATATTTGTTCAAATTTTGCTCTTTGTGTGCTTCTTCACTGAAAAGAGCTGCTCACAAACATATGTGCTGCCAAAAAGATGTCATGAATAAAGTATGATCGTGAACTTCAGAAATGGAATTCTGCATGGGGTCATGAAGAAAATAAACACTAAAAAACGCAAGATGTTAAAAGATTTTGTGTGGCCATATTACCAGTTGTCCTGGGCCTCATGTGACCCATGGGCCATGGCTAGAACTTGCCAGCTCTAAAGACTACCACAGAGTGAAGTTGGTATAGAATAAGCAAAATATAATTGAAGAAAGAGTTTGGTAAATTTCAAAACTTAGATACTGACTAAATGCTATGGAACCACGGTAATAGTGATATTAATTTAGCTGATATGATTGGGACAACTTCATGGAGAAGATAATACTTAATTTTGACTTTAAAGAAGAGTATTTTTATCACTCTAATACTTTGGGAGAGAAAGATGATGTTTTATTGTTATGGGTTTAAGTAAAAACTCCAGTGGGGATGGAGAGAAAATATTTTCTCCTCTTCAAAAGACAAAGAATGCATTGATACCAGAAAAGAAAAATCAGGTGCAAGATCCTTTAGATTCCCATAGATATATTTTACTGAGAGAGCATTTTTTTTCAGACATGCTGCACTACATTAAAGTATATCTCATATACAATTTTCTTGTAATCACATATGATTTTGATATAATTCAATGTTGCCCAGTGGATTAATAAAATTAATGTTGTAATAATATGGTTATGTGCTTCATTGGGTTTTTATATAAGAATCTGTAGAAGAAATTAGACTAACATTATTTTGAGCTAAGGGAGCACTTTGCAATGAGACCAGAAACGCAATTTTAAAAATCCACAATTTTTAAATCAATCTACTAAGTTATCTTTTTTTGATTTATCTTTTCCCTCTAAGCCTTAGACCTGTGTTCCTTGTCTTAGAATCATTTAAGAAAGCAAGCACAGACTGAATCCACACTCAAACTAGACTCCTCCTACCCCATCTCGTCACCTTTAGTTAAAACTTTCATGGAAGAATGGATAGCTGTGAGCAGCCTGTGATGTCTAACTGGCAATTCAGTCTCCCATGAATCTTTCAGGGCCTTTTGGGTCAGTTGCTGTATGTGCCACTGGCCTCACACACATCCCAAATGTGCACCACACTGTCTACAAAATTGACATCTCTGAAAGAATGCCTCATGCTCAGTGGCACCTCCTTTACAGAGATAGCCTTGTGGACAAAGATCAAAAGATAGGTGGGGGCAGCAGAAATGAAGACAAAACATAAACATGGAAAGAAGATAGAATAAGTTATTGAATAGTTATGAATTCCATGTGAAAAAATATCAATTTATTAAGTATATAGCTTGAAATTATTGAGGCTTTGTCTCAGTACCATGGTGTGGTATTGTGCTAAGCCACTGGCAGTCTAAACACAATCAAGAGGATGAAAGAATAAAGAAAGTTAAAGTTATTGAGAATATTGTATTGATTCAAATACAAGACGACGATGTCCAAGGTGGACAGTTGACATGGCAATTAATGAAGAGGATAGATGAAGGAGCTGCAGAGACAGTAGTAGCAGAGGTGACAGGAAAATTTTCAGCCTGGGAAGCTGACAAGTTTAATCTACTCAAGAAAACCTTACCGACTACCTAAAATGTGCTTGACTCAGAGTGCCAGTTGTATACAGAAACACAGGTCGTAATCCTTACCATGGGGTGGCTCACAGTTAATTATGAAAAACCAATAGCTAAAAAAAAATTAAATAATAATGATAAGCAGCAGAAGTTCAAAAAATAGTTTTCATGTTTATAGATGGGGCATGGCATAAAAGTATGATACTCAGGAAGAGCTTGAACAAATAGGTGACCATTTATTAAATTATAAATGATAAGTGTGCATGCCTTTCCTAGACATAGTTAGATGTTGAAAGTATATCCTTGGAAGTGGGACTAATAGTTTCAAATATAGAGCAATGATTAAAAACTCAATTTTTAAAGCTGTTATCCATGCCTAGAAATTAGATTTTAGTGGAAAAAGGAGGAAGTAAAGAGTAAAATATGAGGTGGCCAGGGAATCTTTCATGAAAAACTTCATGGCTATTGCCTTGAATTAATGGAGAAACATTAAAGGATTTTAATCAGGGAAGTTCAAGGATACGATTTGTACTTCAAAAAGCTCTGGGAGAGCATCATGGAGGACTGATTCTGTCATAATCAGATTGAAAACTTGAGAAGAGTCAGAGAAATTTTGCTGTAAGAGAGGGGAAGTACAGTGAAGACCTTTCCAATTGGAGGCTAGGGCCAACGGGATTAGAGATTAGAAAACAGATTCAAAATGGTTACTAAGGCAATGAAATAAATAGAACACGAGGAACAAAAATATGTGCTAAGATTCTATTTCTTCAGAAAGGCGCTCCCTGCCTAAGCTAACTAAATAGCCACCTATGACAGAGGCATCTGACCACCCCACATCCTTTCACATACTATCTTAATAACACAGTGCAATCTCATTTAGAGTAACAAAGAAAAAAGATGGCAGCCCTTTCAGCATGATGTAGCCAACTAGAGTCGAAAGAATGTGTTGTGTAGTCTCAAGGAATATTATTAAAAGGTATCCCTCTCTATGGTATGTTTCTGTCTGTTTCTTCTCTTCTGTGCTTTATGTTTTCTGCTTCTTGGAACTTAGAGTCTACAACTGAAGTCCTAGCAGACTTCATGAACTGAGAAGGTATCTTGAGTTGAAAGTGACTTTGAGTTGACTTTAGAGGAAAGTAGCTTGTGGGTCCCTGAAGTAATTGATGCCACCATACAAATTCTGGACTGCTTAAAAATAGGTTTTCTTTGCAATGAAAGAAAAACAAATTTTAATACCAAGTCACTAATATTTTAAGTTTTCTGTTTTATGTAGTCAAATTTAACCATGAAAGATATAATCTCCCCCAACTATGCTTTGCAATCTTTGTACTTTCCATTATCTAAACCTATGTTGTTTATTTATTTTTACTTATTCATTGTCAACACTTCTCCAGTAGATCATAGCAGTATGAGAGCAGAGTTATTGTTTATCTTGTTTATCATTCCGTCCTCAGCACCTAGAACCATGCCAAACATAGGGTGAGTAGCCAATAAATATGCTTTGAATAACTAAATTGTAAAATGGGCAGGGGATATGAAATAGGCAAACATAGCAAATTCTGGTTTCTGGCTTTGGAGGCTCTGTGGATGATATAAACATTTTTCTAAATAAATAAATAAATAAACTTCAGTTCTGACAATAGGATGAACTCAATTTTTATCTTTTTGAAACTGAGATACATATTTCACAATCAGGGTAGAAAAATAGGTGTGTGTTCAAAAGAATGTTCTGGAATCGGGAATAGCAGTGTTGTAAAGTATCGGGATAGTTGATCATTTAAAGATCAGGAAAATGATGAGATTGTACAGAGCAATGCACTGAGAGTCAAGCTAGAGAAACTCATGCATTATGTTCAGCAGAAGAAGAGGTATTAGAAAAGCAAAAAAGGGAAGGAAGCAGATTAAAGTTGGAAGCAAGACTGGTAAGTAGAGTCAAATATTTGAAATAAGATCAACTATGCTTTGGATTTTACAACTAGAAAATATAAAGATATCAGTAAATATTAGGGCAACAGTGGATTGTAAGGGGAAGAGAGGAAATTATATGGGAACAAAATTGTGATAGAACAGTCATTTATTAAACTTTACCAGGGAAGTAATGAGAACAATATAGCAGTATTGAAAAAGGACTATGGAGATTAAATATTATTTTGAATGGAAGACACCTAATATTATTTTTTAACTCTTAAAAGTAAGTATCAATACAAAGAAGTAAACAACTCAGGGATAATTGGGCATTGCTTATGGAGCAAAAATCTGTTCTTACCTTGAAAGTTAGATCATTCAAATGAGTGTATAATATTCTAAACTTGCAAGTAGAAAAGATAAATTTAGGTTATATAGACTAAAATTCTGATTCAATCCTCAGTCCCGATTTTTCCTAGCTTTTGTAAATTTTAATGGAAATGTTCAATGTAACTTTTTAATCTGTAATGGTTTCTTATTCTGAATCCCTGAAGGATAAAAGAGATGATTGGCTCCTTTTTGATGCGGAGTCAATATTTCCAAAATGTCTCCTGTGATACAAAGATGTTATTAAGACTAAAGCTAATTCTCTTCAAAGAAGCTGTGAATCCCCAGCTTTGAAAAGACAAATGTGAAAGCTGAGGGTATAATATTTAATATGTCTGTTGTGATGATTTTGAAAAATGAAAAAAGGGAGCACATTTTTTGAAGTGCCTACTATTTGTAATATCTTTTTAATCAATTTTACATATGCAGAAATAGCAATTTTATATATATAGTAAAGTTGAGAACTTCAGTAACTTACCCAGGGGACAGAGTTAGTATTCAATGACACCAGGATACAAGTATAATCTCTTTGATTATAAAGTCCATGCTTTTTCAAGCACACCTCATCACCTCCTTTAAACTGTTCCTCTTGCAAATTAGTCATTGACATGCACGTTGCAAAGTTGTGTGTTAATAGTCAGTCATGTGACTTCCTATGTAAAATAAAGTCGCTATTTATATTATTAAGGCCGCATATTTTGCCCATGGCAAAAGCAAACTGGATTAAGCAATCAAAATATGCTATGATTTTAGAGAATTAGGAAATGTTTTAAATCCTCAATTTAACAGACTAACCCCACAAAGCTAATTCTTACCAAAGACTACAATTACGATCTATATCTTGAAAAAGTTATCAGGTAATAAATACTGACAAACTAATTTTATTCCTCCAGTCTTTATAATCATTCTGCTTTTATCTATACCCTTCACGCCACTTAGCTGATGGACCGGGGGAAATATTATCCACAGCCAGGTATTATGTCTTTAGGGCAATGATTTTATGAATTACTGTGTCTCAATATTTAGCAAACTGTTCAGACCCTAAAAGTAAAGGTTAGTGATTGAAATAACTGAATAAAAAAGTTCTGGTCAAATAAAAATGCAAAAGAATAAATGTTCTTTAAATTTTTATAGGAAATCTAAAATAGTATTTCTGTCTTATAGTACTATAGTTCTCATCTTCAGTGATCTGTTGCTATAATCGAAGCATATTGAACATTTTCTTTACATTTGCGGGGGAACTTTGCCACTTTGTCACAGATTTAAGAAAATTACTTTAGATTAGTAAGAGGCCTTGATTTTGAAAACATAGGCAAAGTTATGTCGTTCTGAAACTGGAATCCTAAAAATGATATGATGTAAAGATATCAAGGAATACTATTTACTGTAACTTGGTTTCACACCTACAAAACAACATTTGAAAATCATTATCTCTTGGTGCATTTTTTCTCTCCTCACAAAATCTACTCTTCCTTTAAATATTATGAGAAGTCCTAATATAGAAATATCTGGTATCATATATTTATTCTTGTACTCAAAGAAGACATTTTAATTCTTCTGCAGATAAAATTTGAAATAAAGCCGGGCTTGGTGGCTCAGCCTGTAATCCCGCACCTTTGGGAGGCTGAGGTGAGTGGATTGCCTGAGCCCGCGGGTTCGAGACCCGCCTGGGCAACAAGACCTCATCTCTACAATAAATCAAAAAATCAGCTGGGCGTGGTAGCGCGTGCCTGTAATTCCGGCTACTCGGAAGGCTGAGGCGGAAGGATCGCCGGAGCCCAGCAGGTCGAGGCTGTGGTGGCCAGGAGCGGCCACTACACTCCAGTCTGGGTGACAGAGTGAGACTCCAACTCCAAAAAATAAAAAAATTGAAATAAAATGAGAAGATAAGAGGCTAGAAATATTCAAAGTTCAATCAGAATTTAAATAAACACTCTATGATATAAAGTACCAGAATATTAATTGAAGTATGGTATTGGTTACTTTCCTGGAGGTTTTAAAATGAGTTCAGACTACAACAGAGGTTTAGAGTTTCAACAGACTTGTCACAGCATGTGAACACTGGTAGAATTTAGGATACTGACTATGTGATTCAGGAAATAAACTCCAAAACAAACCATCAGAAAGCCATGAAGCTGAAAAAAATTAACATAAGTTTTAGAAGTAAATTTAAATTTCAAATTATTGCAGATAAGCAATGTAAACCTAGTTATTAAAAAATTAAAGATGAGAGCTTAATGGAAATGTTTTACTCTGTAAAGGGGAAAAATTGGTCTATGACATCTCAAATATTTTTTCTAGTCTTGTCCTTTTATAATGCCAAATTTCTTTCCAATTCCTTTTTTAAAATTTGTGTTTGTTTCTCAATCACAGTTGCTACCATTGTGTTTTATTTTTTTTATACTTGAAAAGTTTGCTCTTGCTCTTAGTTGGCTACCATTTAACATTATAGTAACTGTGTATGACAGTGCAGTTATTTTTTTTATAAAAACCTTCACTGTAAGTAATTTATTTTTTATTTAATTCACTGTGAAATCATCTTTGATTCAAATTCACAGGCTAGATGCTTGATAAGAGATATCTTTCATCCCCACTTCCTGGGTTTATTTATATAAAAATCAATATTTTGAATGCAATAATGTGATAAATGAAGCTCTGGCAGGCAAAGCAGTTGTTTTATATAGCAAAAATATTTTCTATAAAGATATTCTCACTATGGTAATAAAGTGTTTCAGTTGGAAGCTTGGTTTTGAGTCACCGAGACACTGATTTAAATACCTTCCTACTTGCTTCTCTATGACTTTGGGTAGTACATTTAAATCTCTAAACCTGATTTATAGAATCTGAAAAATGAAGGTAATGTTTGCTATCATAACTTTGTTGTGAGGTTTAAACAATGGATGTCAACAACATAGTTACTTTGTGCCTGGTTCATACTAAGTGCTCAGATAGGTAGGAGATATAAAATAATTCAGCAAAGATGTTCAGCACTTAGGTTATGGTTTAGACAACGGAAGCTTGAATATCAGTGACACTAGTTAAAAGTTTAATTATGACTAGTTTCAAAAACTCTTTGAATCTCAGTTTGTATACTTCTTTAATGGTCTTTATACCATTAGTTTATTTGGGGAATTAAGTTAGATAAGTCAAAGAACACAGGCACTGGGGTTCTACACACAAAAAATATGAAACATAGATGCATGCAGTATTTATATGTATGTTTGTGTTTCTGCGTTTGTATAGTTAAATGCAAAAATTGGTTTTAGGGTAATGTGTACTGCACAATCACACACATATATAGCATATACACGTGTAATATATAAATGGATGCACATATGATGTATGTATATATGTGCATGAGTGTGTTCGTATATATATATATATATATATATATATATATATAGTGTCATTTGGAAGCATGAACTATAATTACCAACAGGCTACTATGACTATGTATTCTGGCTAATAATTAAATGTGCATTTTTATTTCTAATCCAGGTGAATCTTTTCTTTTTTTTTGCTTAACTATATTTTCCACATTTTTAAAAATGATTGAATTACTTGTGATTTACTTATAAGATAAATACTAGCCCTATTTGCATGAAGATTAAACTAATAGACATTTTGCTTAAAACAAACGTAATAAATAACCACTTTCAAAACAGGAAACGGGTCTCACGATGGGAAAAAGAAATTTCAGGTGTAAAAAGTGAAGAGCATGGAAGAGACTACAATTGTTCAACACTATCTGGATCTCCCCCCCCCACAGTCACAACTAAATATTTTCCAAACTTTTTTACTGGTAGCCAAACCATTTATCTAAGATCTGACCATGGAATGTGAATGGAGGTGATGTTTGCTATTAATCGATATGGAAAACAAAAACATCCCATGAAATCAATTAATGTTTTATGTCCCCACTTTTCAGTTGACTTAGGATATACTAAAAGCTGAAAGAAATCTGTATCTCTAAAAGTAAATGTTGAATAAAAGTTTGTGCTTCTGCTTCACTTATGCCATGAATACATAGCCAACAACCTTATCATTCAAGAATAAGAGAAAATAAATATATTTAGGAAAAATGAAATTGTATAGTACTTCATATATTTCTCCTCTGAGGGAAAAAAATGCTATATGACACATTATAAAAGGAAAGAAATTAAAACACAAATGCAGCAGTGAGAGTCAAATAGCAAAAAACTACAACAAATTGGTAAGTAGAGGTGTACATGTAAATATGCCTTAACTCATTTTTAGAGTCTATAGAACAAAGTAGAATTGTTTTAGCATTTCTGTAAAAGATTTCAAACAAACCCTGAAATAGTCATATTGATGGATGGTTGATCACAAATCACTAGAAAATAATTGATTCAACATTGCTGCTTATTCACGATATGTCAAGTCATCCACTTTATGCATAATCTTGAAAAATAAATTTTATAAATACATTAATTTTTTTAGTAGGTATCTGTTGTGTTTCAAATTTTATTCTAGGAGTTGGTGAGTCCATAATTTTATGTTCAATAGCAACTAAGTCATTTGGACTTTTGAATGTCCTTCTGAATCTATAGATTGTGAAGTATCATTCAATATGACACATGGAAGAAAAGCAAAAATCCATTTACTTTTCTTTCAGCTTCCAATAAGCTCCTTGTAAATACCTGCCTCCTGTTATTTATGCCCTCCTGTATCCCTTCACTCATTGATTCAGAGTTCAGAGTTCGTCTCTGTGACCAACTCAATGTGTCTCTGTCTCAAACTCTGTGTCTCTCCCACTGTTTAGTCTGGAAAAGGTCAGCTGCCATGCTCTGAAGACCTAAATCAACCCTATAGAGAGATCTATGTGATGAGGAAAGTTCATGTGAATAAGCTACATTGGAAACAAATCATCCGTTTTAGTGAAGCCTGCATCCCTGGCTTATATCTTTCAATATCTTAACTTCAACTTCATGAGAAACCATGAGCCAGAACCACTTAGCTAAGTGACTCTTGACCCACAGAAGCTATTAAATAATGTGTTTCTTTATTGCATATATTCAAGGTTTTTAACATGATATTTTGATACACATATATAAATGAACTGCAACTTAAGTCAAGTAAATTAGCATGTGCATCTCTTCACATAGTTACTGTTTTATATGTAATGAGAACATCTAACCTCTACTTTCTTGGCAAATTTTCAGTGTGCAGTAAAATATTGTTAATAACTATAGTCATCATCCTGAATATTCAATCTTTAGACTTATTTATCCTTCATAACTGCAACTTTGTACCCTTTAAGCAAAAAATATTTATTGTTTTAACCATTTAAGTGTGGGAGTAATTTGATACACTACAATGAATAAATTCTCCTTAGTCTTCTGTTATCTTGCTCTGATACCAAAACCAAACAGAAAAACTTTTAGCAACAGTCTCTAAATACTAACATTTTTACCATGTCAGACCCTCAGATTTTGAAACTTACAGCTATAGCCAATCACTGTTTCTTTTAAGATCCATTTGTTCCTATTTAACAGAAAGTTTCAGTGGAGCTATCTCTTAAATTTCCTTCAGTAGTGCCCACAATGTCAGTTACATCATCAAAAATTTTAATAATTACACATCGGTTAGTACTTACTGAGACCTTGCATAAAAGGTCAATGCTAACTTATTCATCTGGCAATAAAGGAGTCAAGGTAATGTTAAGTTGCCTGTAATAGATGTTACTAATAAATATTAGCATAAAACTGCAATCCTGCTCCTCATCTTATTTTCCTGGTTGAAGGACGTATATACTCGTGGCCAAATAACATATAATTATTATTATTATTTTGTTAATACCCAATTTATTTCACTTCTTGTTGTAGTACCTTATTTGAAACACAGTAAGACAATACACAACAATAAATTGTAAAAAAAGAAATACTTGGACCAAAACTGTAATACAGATATGGAAGGTCAGTTAATATATGAGTTCTGAAACTTTTAGCAGTCAAGAAATAAAGAAAACCAAGATCAGTTTGCATGTCACATCATCTACTCTAAAACAACCCCCCAAATTGTCTCAAATTAATTACCAGCTAACATTGTTACACAATATGCTTAAGAGCAAGTGTAAAGAAAATAAAACACCAGTTTTAATGAAGCTATTTCTTGTAGCTTTCCTTGAATAAATCTGCGGCACAAGAAATTACAGTGATTCATTAGGGTCAAGTTCACAAACATGCTGCTCCAAATATACGGATTTCTGACCATCAACTAGAGTCTTTGATGAGTCCTAGATTGGCCGGAGTTAAATTTTAACTGCGGTCTTCAATTGACCTTCGATTAATATCACTTCTCTTAGGCTGCTTCTTAATAGCAGCTGAAAACAGAAGTTTGAGTCTGTGACACTTTTTTTTTTTTTAATGGCTATCAATGCTGGCCTGTTTAGGACATGAAATCCTTCATCAGAGTGTATTTAATAGCATGGGGGAGGAAGAGAATTTTCCTGATCGCCTTTTGAGATATTAAATATTTTTGAATAATGGAAAAAGCATTTCATTTTAGGGGCCACAGACAACCTGCACAGACTCAAATTATGTTGATAATCATCTTGTTAAGGTATCATTGAATAATTATTTCTGTGTGAAGGGGGATTACATTAAGAACACTACATAAGGATGATGTACTTTAAGTGTACATACTTCCCCACTTAGATGTGAATATCAGTAGACTATATGTGTAAGTGAAAATTTTTGATAGTATCAGTGTGTTAATTAGGACTATGGAGATAACTAATCTAACAGAAGGACCAAAGTAGTGGAAACTCATCTGTGGGTAGAGAGAATTAGGATAGAATACGTACGTTAGAACAACATTTTGTGTGCATGCTTTATTTTTAATTTGCTTTTGTATTTTGGTTGAGACATATAATGCTATTTGACTATGATATGCCAAATTATATAATATGTTAAATTATATTACAGGCATATTACCTTGATAAAGTTATTATTATTTTAGATGGTTCTTAGCACGGTCTCTGGTAAATAATAGCTAGTTAATAAATGTTGGTTCCTTCTGGTGGGAGCTTTATCTTAAATGTCCCAAGAGATAAACAGTTTTTAGAAGTAAAACCTTTGGTTTAGTATGCATATGTCCTATTTATTTTCTTTTTCTTTCTGGCTCTTTCTCCATGTTTTAGTTCATAGTACTTAGGTGCTAGCTAATGGAAGCCTGACAACCTACCTATCAATGCTGATGGAGCAAGTTGTAATTTAACATGATGAGGTAGAGTACTGTAGTGATATTTGGTGTTGTTTTTTAAAAAAGTTTTAGATTTGGGTAAGATTTTTCAGTAAAGGTTGCTGGTGAGCATTTCAAACAAGCATTTTGAGAAGACATTCTTTGGTGAAGCAAGAGGTATTATGGGACTATAAACAGGAAGAATGACTGCCGGAAACCTTGGAGGCAGGATCAATATGATGTATGTGGTCAAATGCAAGCAGATTTTTATGATTTTTATGTATTTCTACAGGTAACATAAAATGATATATTTAAACATGAAAGAAATGGGATTTTATAGACTGCTTACTTTGTGCTTGCTGGAGAATTTAATAAGCTTCTGTATGTCTCTAAGGAAGAAGTTAAATTAGAATTTGAAGACTGTGATTGTAATAGGAATATGCAAGATACTTTGAAAGAGAAAGAGAGAGAGGTACTGTAACTTTATGTTCTACATTTTCTCCTGTAACACTAACGATATCTCTTTGTAACATTTTACTGAGTTTTTTTCTTTTTTTACTTTATTCATTAAAGAACACCCATCATGCCTATATAAGAGAGAATTATCTGGTATATACTTTAATATGGAATACTGTACTAAATCTCATTTAAATTTCAGTCTTATTGGCCTAGATTATACAGAGTAAAATATAAACTATACATGTTGGACTATTTTTCTGTATGTATTTGAATTTCTTGAGGAAGTTAAGGGTGTCAATGGTTCACTAAGTTTAGGAAAATAAAGTTCAATTTCATTTGAACTCCCTCACACACTGAGAACATTAATTAGATAACATTAGAGAAATGTGGTTTTTCTGTCTCTGAAATGCTCAGCTGTTCCAGAGCAATATTATATAAATGTGCATGTCCATTTATCCATAGCCCCTTATCCTGCAAAGGGATAACCTGTTTATAAGAATGCTTATAATAAAATGATAAAATGTAAGTAGATAATAATCGCCACCAAATATACAGATGAGCACTAAGGAAAAACTTAAAAGGTAGAAAGATATGCAGATCAGTGTACTACCAAGTTATGAAAGTTGAAATTTATACATGGTTTGAGTTTATGGGAGCTCAAAATTGAATGAAAACTATAGTCAGTGATGATTCTAGATATTTTAAGTTAGAAGACATTTCAATTTATTTTAGAAAAATGCTGTTTCTGTCCCCTTTAAAACCTAAGTTTGAAAACTTGTCTCATAGTCATATTGATATAAGACAGAACACAAAGAAAATAACAAGAATAAAAACAAATACAACTAAGTGCTTTCTAGTTTTTACTCAAAAAAACTGTGTACAAAACATCATGTTAACCATATGACATGTAGTGTCTCATGTGAGTATTGATTTCTGTATTGTATATTTTCTATTTTATGAATGGATGCTAAAAGAACAACATTTTTATGTCACACAACCAAAAACAGTAGAGAAGTGATTTAAATTTTTCTTGTAGGAAAAAAAAAAAAAACTCAATTGCATCCCTTTAAATAATAAAATATTGCCTTTTATAAGTTTTAGCATTTTTTAAGCATTTTTTAATAGAATCTGAATATGAAATATTAAACAAAACACAGGATATATAAAGCAAGAATGACTGGAATATGACTGCTGTCTAGTGTTTTACACTTTAAAAAGCACTTATGAAACAATTTATAGCACCCAACTAATAGTTAATATACAAAAGTACTTAATACATCCTTAATAACATTGAAGGCATTCTGTGAATGCTTCTTTCTGAGTTTTACATATCTGATTGTAATTGGTGTTGTAATGATCTGTTTTCCATTCTTTGGAAATTCCTGAAAGTCTAAGATTCTCCTATTCTTCTTCAGCAAATCATATGATGCCCAATACTTATACATTCAAAATAAAAGTGGCAAATATATAAATGAATGAATTTTAAAACATATGTAAAGGCTTTTACTTGTAGGATCACATGTATTCCAAATAATGTGATTTAGATGCTCTCCAAATGACATTTGAACATTTGAAATGAAAAAGTAATAACAAAAAGAAGCCACAGAGAAGTTTATATTAACAATAACATTCAAATTATTCCAAATCTTGAACATATATAAAAATAAAAGAAGAAGCATAGATGCCTTCATCAAATGGCAATATTCTTACATGTCTCTAAAAACAAAAAATATGGACTTTGAAACAGCAAATCAGTATTTGGTTCATATATTTAGTAAAGAAAAGGCCTTGAGAACTTTGCTTTAAATAAGTAACCAAAAAGTCTACATCCCTGAAAATTAAATGATAAAGTATGGCAAAGCCTTCTCAATGTTTCTTTATATTTCCAAATATATGTTAATAAAGCAAACAACCAAATTATGTAATTTCTCAGAATAAATCTAAAGAAACATATCACACCATGAAATACAACAGAAAGCCAAAGGTAAGTCACTATGGTATCAAGCAAAGTTTTTAAATGTAGTTCAGAAAATTGCAAATAACTAAATCTCACATTTAAGTTTCAGTCTTATTGGCCTAGATTATACAGAGTTAACTATAAAGTATACATATTGAACAAAAGGGACCGGTTTCGGACAATCCTTAACTAAAATGTATACTTTATTTTGTAGAGTCATCTATAGTTCTCTTGGGGTTTGGAATGCTTGTACTTTGAAGTCATATAACTGACTGACAATCTACAAGAAGTTTAGATTTCCTCATTAACAATAACACCTAATTAATATCTTAAATATACTATGATATCAAAGTATTTATTGATGTTCAAATATACAGAACTGTGGGCTCATTTTATATGGGCCCCATTAATAGTGTTTTATTTCCAGATCATAATAAAACATGCTTAAATCCTTGTTTAAGCAAAAATGAAATTATAAAGTGAGTACCAATAAATAATAAAATAATAATAAGCAACTCCATTTATATACTCTGATGTTGGTAGAATTTAGTAGCATTATCCCTTCTGCAAATTTAATATTTCTTTATTTTTCAAAGGTTCAGATGCCTCTAGAATACTTTTCTTAAGTTTTCACCTAGGAGTTGTCCCTTCTAATTGTATGTTTCTTCCGGCATCGTCTAGCACATTCCTTGGTACTATAGTGTTCTGGTTAAGTCTGAACTTTAAAGTCAAACAATTGAGATGTAGCCTTGGTCTTCTACTTACTAGCTACTGGTAAGGTTATTGACTTCTCTGTATTTCAGGTTTTTTAAAAAATAATTTCAGATTTTTAAAAAATAATTTCAGATTTTTTAAAACCTGAAATCATTTCAGATTCAGGGGATATACATGCATGTTTGTTACATGGGCATACTGTGTAGTGGTGGGGATTGGGTCTCAGGTGGCCCACTCCCCAGATAGTGAGCATTGTAGCCCCTAGGTAATTTCTGAACCCCAATTCCCCTGCCCACAACCACCATTATTTGTGTCCCCAGCATATATTATATTACAGAGCACATAGGTTTCTTTATTTGTAAATTTAAAATAAAGATACTGACAGCATGATGTTTTTATAAAGAATAAAATACTTAATGTTTGAAAAGAATTAAATCAATTCAACTTTATGTATTTAAAAATCTGTCCATGTTTTGCTATTTTAAAATGTGTGCATGGGTTTCCTGTGATTTTGGTTACCACTTGAAACTCTTGGCCTTAATTTCTGAAGCAGGTCATTTTTTCCACTGCACATTCACTAACAAAAATATAAAATGTGAAAAACACTCTTCTAGTCCTTCATCATTTCACTTTTCTGTCTTCTGAAGACATGAATGCCCAGCTGGAATGCTTTAAGGAAGAAATTACGGCAATGTAAACAGGGAATCATAATAGGGAAATGGAGAGAATATTTTTCAAATAAGTGTTTCCAGGCTTCTAACAAAACAACAACAACAACACAAAGAACAAACAAAAATGGACCACAGAAAGTGAATCCTTCAAAAAGAAGATCCATTCATATGTATATTATAGTTTTAAAACTAATTTATTTACCTTGGGTTCCTTCTGCTCTTTTTAGAGATTTTTTTTTTTTATATCTCTAAGACAGGTCCTAAAAAATTCTACCCTTTCCATAAAGTCTGCTCCCACTCATTAGGATCAAACATTTCATACACTTGAGTCTTTCAATAAAAGGTAGAACCATGAATGTCAGCTGAAATATCACTGTACAACTGTTTTGGGTTGCATTTTATGAAGAATTCTGTAGCATGGGGTAAGGAAAGGAAAGACAAAATGCCAATACAAATCTTGAAGATTTTACACAAAGTATCACTAATATGAGTTGCAAGCACATTCTTTTCTAAAGTATTTTACACATGTCATTAAATTCCTACTAGAAAAACTCAGAAAGCAGATATATATGAACTCCATATTATTATACATTAAACACACTAGATTGCAATCTGATAGATTTTATCAGGTCTGCAAAATATTCCAAACAATATTGTCTATCAGCAAATAAAAATCAAAGACTTATACATAAAAATCTTGTTCAATTTTCCATAAAATGTGGTAAGAATAGGTCATATCCAATACATAGGGTATGATAAAAAATAAAATATTTTTCTTAGACTCTTTACCTTTATCTCCTTCATGAGAGAGAGTAAATCCATTATTAAGAAGAGCAGTGCTTGATTTCTCTCTTCCTCTCCCTTCAATAAATTCAGGAATAAGAATGTAGTCATTGGCCGGGCTTGGTGGCTCAGCCTGCAATCCAAGCACATTGGGAGGCCGAGGCCAGTGGATTGCTTGAACCTGAGGGTTCGAGACCCACCCAGGTAACTTGGCAAGACCTTTTCTCTACAATACATCAAAAATTAGCCAGGCGTGGCAGCGCACGCCTGTAGTTCCAGCTACTCAGAAGGCTGAGGCAGAAGGGTCGCTGGAGCCCAGCAGGTCGAGGCTGCAGTGACCAGGAGTGGCCACTACACTCCAGTCTGGGTGACAGAGTAAGACTCCAGCTCAAAAAAAAAGAAAAGGAATGTAGTTATGTTAGTTCTTAATTGTTCTCCTTTTAATGAAAAGACTAAAATGAAGCCTTGAAATGCCAATGGTAGTAAAGGTTTGATGAATGTTTGCCAGAATCTTTTGTTTTCTCCAATCTTCCCATGGGCAAAATTTAAGAAGTTGGTCTAGTGTACTGCAATATCAAAATAATCATTCGTTTAGTATAATATCAAAATAATAATTCGATGTATTAAATTACTTTTTCAAATCCCCACTGACCTGTATCTTTCTTGAGATCACATATTTTTTCAAAATTTTTAAAAGCAATTTAAATATGAGTTCTTATTATATTTCATATTCTCGAAGAGACAAACCATTTCTCATTAATTTAATCCTTGTTGCAATCATTTAAAACAGACATAGAAAACAGAGATTCAGAGAAGTTAGTCAATATTTACTAGATCTTATGAATATCCAGTCGTTGTGTTTCAAGCCCGTATTAAGTGATTACATTGATACTACTGAAATGGCAATATAATTTTTAAAAATAAGATTCTTGAACTAATCAATGATCTTCACTATCACCTCTACTGTACATGAAAATTATATGTTAGGAGTTACAATATTTACTTGGATCTTGAGACATTTGTCTTTTCACTACTAACAATACCCACAAACATCCAGCCTGTTGTCAGAAAACTACTGATCCAAAACAAAACAATGAAGTCTTCATGGAAACAGGTAGGTTACTATACTAGTAAATGAAGCATTATATGGCACAAATAATGACATTTCAGGGATTTTTAAATGGAGATAAACTTTAGAAGTTTATTTCTTTGAATTAACCACTTCCTTTACTCCATGCAGTCATTTCAGTGAATGGAAATGTCCTTTGCTTTCACTCTAGGCTCCTGAACATTGGAACACTGGAGCCTGAACATTGGAGCATGCAGTCACAGAAGGTGCACAACGATACTTTAGAACTGCACTGCCAATCAGATTTCACAGTGCTCACTTGGCTGTCTGTAGGCAAGGAAGCCTGCATTAAACTGTCCCAGGATTTCCATCAGTTAGAAAAGCTTTCTGACAGAAAATAAAATAAGATAGGAGATCAATGACTTACCATGTTTTTATATTTGGCAGTTTACAATTCTAGACTTCTCCTACTATGACGAACTTTTTTTTACTTAATTATTTGATGGTAACACAATATTTTGGAGTCTTAAGAATCTGATTTTATATCAATATGATTTAAAAATTAGGGAACTTTCCTGTAGTATACAGTTTTACTATTTTAACGAGATTTCTGAATTTTACAAGAGAAACAACATTCCTTTGTGGCAAAACTTTGAAAGTTGATTTGGGAGGCTTTTTGCCACAGGATCTCCAAAAAAAGAAAAAGAAAAAATTTTTTTTAAAAAGGAAAGAGAGATGATTCTGTTTAAATGGTTGTAATTTTTTAACTTTAACTTTTATATTTAAGCTATGTTTTATAAAGAGCAAATCATCCTTTAGTGTACTGTATTTAAAGATCAGCATTGTTGCACTTTCTCTATAATAATAAATGCCCTACAATTGGCTCGCCAGTAAGCATTTTGTTTTAACCTAACAGGAGTACTATGGGGCGGGTGATTAAATTTATATAGGTGCCTCAAGAAAAAGAACGTGAATATGCTGCATTTTACTTCTTTAGCTTTTATACATAGTATTTGTTTTCCTTTTTAAATTTTCTTTAGATATATGCTTTTTGGACCCCAGTAGACTGCTCAAAAATTTTTGTTTAATTACTCTCGTAGAGATAGAGTGTCCTATTTTTTTTTTAACTTACTGCAACATCTGGTTCAAAGTTTGCCCTACATTAGAATAAAACTTTACTCAAATACACCTGAGGACAAGGATGCTGTTTCTAAGTAGACAATATTGTGCCCATCCTTTGTGTTCATACTGCTTTCTTAATTTGTTTCTCCATGTCATCAAAAGGTTGGTTAACTTATTTTTAAACTCAAAGTTGAAAATTGCAGCATCTTAATTTTTTTCAACACAGATCTCAGAAAAATTGCCATTGAGTAAGTAGTGTGATCCTAAATCTCCTGCTGAAATTAGGCAGCCCAGGAAATCTGTTCTCTGGGGTCAGTCCTCACATTTCCTTATCCTCAGCACTCACCCTAAACTGAACAAATGGAGAGTGGTCTTGATTGACAAGACAAAACTGGTGAGGAAAGCTAAATGCTGAGATACTGAGCATTTATTGTTGTGTTTAAGCCTAGTTGGTTCTTTCTAGTTTGTTTTTACAGCTTACTAGTTTAAGTAGTTTGCACTATTTTTGCAATAAATTCATGGGAAACCTAACAGCTACCTGTTTTGTTTCTTACTGTGTGTATATAAACTGATATTAAAGGTTTGGCATAATGTTTTGTCACCTCCTTACGTAACCCCTAACGTGCACAGAATGCTGTTAATCTGATAAAATATGTTGTGAATGACATTTTATAAAGTTATTTTGCATGACGTCAATTTTTTGGCCTCATAGTATGTCAGTGAAAAATAAAATAAAATTATCCTCTTTTTTAAAAGGCCACATTAGCTTAGCATTAGAGGAGAATCTGTATTATAGTATTGAGAAAAGGGGGCAATAGGCAAGTAACTCGATCTTTTGGCTGTCTCAAGACTCTTCAAAAGTTCCAGAAGAATCATTACCTCCTCTCTGTGAGCCAACAGAACTCAAGAGCCACAGTATCAGATAATAATTTAGACCTAGAACTTTGTCAGCAATAATTTTAAAATTGGCACCAAATGGGCTTTGTGGTAGAAAACTAGTATTGTGACAGTGCAATTGAAACAATAATTTAATTATTCGAGATCTGGCCATTTCCTATTTGGAGATGATAAAACATCAGGTATTGTGCTAAATACTGACATAAACTAATGAAGAAATAGATAAAATAGAATGTCTATTGAAAAGTTTAGAGGGAAAAATATTTTTGTGTAGAAAAATGAATCTGCCTCTTGGAATTCTAATTTGGCTATTACTTGACAGAATCAATGGTTTGGCTAGGTTGCATGGATTACTTCTTAACAGGTCTTACACATTTTTGATCAATTACTCTTCTTCATGTTCAAGGGTGTCTTTTCAATTTGTGATGATATATTTGCTGCACTGCTTGCAAATTAAAGAGCATCAGATTGGGTGGATAAAAAAATGTTGAGGAAAAAAATATATATGCATAAGATTTAGATGTGTTAGAATTTCTCAAATCAATTGCAACTTTCTAAAATTCATAAGCACTAGATTCTGTGGATATTTGATGACAAAATTAATTTATGAAGAATAGAAGTATTCTTACTTCATTAAAATGCGGTGGTTTGATTATCAGGTATAGTTTACTGGAGAAAACAAGTAGTGTGTCAAAGCAATTCATCAGAATAAAAATACAAAACAAGAAAATCTTATTTTGTGTCAGAATGGACTACTGATATTTCCCATCAATGGCCAGAATTCTTAATACAGCCAGTCTCCTGTTTACAAATATTTAATTTATTAATAAAAACAAATCCATCTGATTATCTACTTCTGATACAGATTTTTCAAGTCAGCCAGGTCTTCGAGAGTGTCAGCTCAACAGGTTGGCCAGCCAAGTTCCAGAGAGGGTTGTCTTGAGGGTCTGGTAAGCATAGCCCCGGAAGTGTTGGCTCTAAGAGGATGGCAAGTCAAGCCATTAGAGTGTTGCTGGTTCAGTGGGCTGGCAAGCCTAGTCCCCAAAGTGTCTCAGGTTCAGAGTCCCGCCTTCTTCCAGCAGCACTCCTGGTTCAGCTGGTTCCCTCAGCTGGCAAGCCAGCCTCTCGGGTGCATGGCTCTTCGGCTCCCATGATCATCTGTAGCTCCGCAGCTCTACAGGTAGAGGTTCTTGTTTCATACCCAGGAAGAATGAGGGACACAGAGATCCAGAAAGTGAGAAAGCAGGATTTATTGAGAGAATAGAAAAGTTCCCACAGTGGGAGGAGACCCAAAAGGGTTGCTGATTTAGAGTTGAAACCTGGTGCTTGTATAGCCCTAAGACTGAGTTGATTGGCTAGCATTAGCTGTGAGCTGATTGGTTGGCACTAACTGTTCTGATTGGTCAGTACTAGGGATAAATCAGCAGGAGGTAGGGGCCTAATGGTGAGCTGATTGGTTGGTACTTGGCAGGGAACTGATTGGTTGCTTTTCAATCCCAGCAGTGAGTACTTAAGCTCTAGCTTGAGAGGCTGACAGGGAGCTGGTTTACCAATGCTGAGCCTGAGAGTCCTACTGGAAGTTTGCTACATTGTTACTGGCCTATTAGCCCTGTCTGCCTGCCTAGCCTTTCTCTTGCTATCTTCTGTCTCACTTCCATTCACAGTTAATCACTACTATTTTACATAAAAAATCTACATTTGAGGACACCTGATAACAACTTGTTGCTCTTGGAAGCTTTGTCTTATCTACTAAATTAATCAAGCCATTTTGAGTATATATATGTAGATATTATTATCTACTTAGGGATCTGTTATTTTGAGACTTAAAGAAATTGCAAAAATAAGATTCTGAAAAACCTATGGTTTATGACTCATAAAAATTTCATTGTAGGTAAAATCGTTTATTAGTAAAACTGAGAATATTTTAATTTTAAATATGTGGGGTACAATTCAGGATTAGGTATATAAGTGGTCATTGTACAGGTTAAGTTTGGGCCATTTTGGTACTCACATTGCCTGGTTTGACATCAGGTACCCTTATTGTGATGTGGCCCCCTACCTCCCCTGGCAGTGCCACTGCCAATCCCATTCCTAAAGTATTATGATAAATGTTCAGGGTACACTTATGAGTGAGGACATGTGGTACTCAGTTCTTTGTTTCTGTGATAGATCGCTGAGTATTATAGACCCTAAATCCAAGCCAGTTGCTGGGAAGTTTGTAATTTTGTCCTTCTTTATAGCTGCAGAATATTCCATCCTGTATAAGTATCACATTTTATTTTTATCCAGTTGACTTTTATTGGGTAGCACGGTTGGTTCCATCTTTTTTGCTTTTGTGAACAATGCTTCAATAAGCATGTGTGTTCAGGTATCTTTTTTGTAGAGTGCTTTGAGTTCCTTCTGGTATATTCCCAGAAAGGGGATTGCTAGGTCATATGGAAGGTCAATTTTTAGATCTTTTAGGAATTGCCACACTGTTTTCCACAGAGATTGTATTAGTTTTCACTCCCACCAAGAGTGTGGAAGTGTTTCCTTTGCCCCATATCATCTCTAGCATCTATTGCTTTTTCAGTTATCGATGATGGCCATTCTGACTGGAGTTGGGTGGTATCTCAGTATGGTTTTTGCATTTACTTAATGACTAGTAAGCCTGAGCATTTTTTCATCTATCTCATGTGTCTTTTTTTGAGAAATGGCTATTCATATCTTTTGACCACTTTTGAATATGGCTGTTTGTTTGGTTTTTGTTTTTAAGACGTTTGAGTTTCTTATAGATCCTTGGTGTTAGGCCTTTGTCAGATATATAGTTGGCAAAAATTTTTTTCCCATTCTGTAGGCTATCTCACTGCTCTCTTGATGGTTTCTTTTGCTTTGCTAAAATGTTTCAGTTTGCTGAAGTCCCACTTGTCTATCTTATCTCTTATGACATGGCATTTGGGATTTTGATCAGGAATTGGTAATTTGATCAGGAATTCCAATTTCTATGAAGCTGTCTTTTGCATTTTCTAAGATTCCTATAGTTTGAGGTTTTATGTTTAGGTCTTTGATTCATTTAGAGTTGATTTGTGTATATGGTGATAGGTAGGGGTCCTGTTTCAATATTCTGCATGTTGTCAGCTAGTTTTCCCAGCACCATTTGTTGAATAGGTTCTCCTCTCCACAGTGGTTGTTGGTGGAGGCTTTGTTGAAGATGAGTTGGTTGAGAAATTGAGGTTTTGCTTCCAGAATTTCTTTTCTTTTTTTTTTAAGTTGGAGTCTCGCTCTGCTGCCCAGACTGGAGTGCAGTGGCCACTCCCGGCCACCGCAGCCTCGACCTGCTGGGCTCCGGTGATCCTTCCGCCTCAGTCTTCCAAGTAACCAGAATTACGGGCATGCACTACCACGCCCGGCTGATTTTTTTATTTATTGTAGAGATGAGGTCTCGCTGCCCAGGCAGGTCTCGAACCCGGGGGCTCAGGCAATCCACTCACCTCAGCCTCCCAAAGGCGTGGGATTACAGGCTGAGCCACCGAGCCCGGCTTGCTTCCAGAATCTCTATGCTTTTCCATTGGTATAGATGTCTGTTCTTGTAGAAATACCAGGCTGTTTTGGTTACTGTAACCTTATTGTAAAAGTTCAAGTTAAGAAGTGGGAACCTCTGGGGGGGGGCAGGGAGGGGAAGGGAGGTGGGGCTAACAATAGTCAATATCTGTCTGGGGATGGGAAGACACCCCTTAGTAACAAGGGTGCCTGAACGATGGACATTTGTATACCTAACCCTTAACTGTACCCCACAATTTTATAATTAAAAATATGTAAAAAAAAAAAAAAAAAAAAGAAGTGTGATACCTTCTGCTTTGTTTATTTTTCTAAAAATTGTTTTGGCTATTCATGGTCTTTTATGTTTCCATATGAATTTCTGTATTGTCGTTTCCAGGTCTGGGAAGAATTGTGTTGGTAATTTAACGACTATTTCATTGAATTTATAGATTACCTTGGTAGGATGACCATCTCAACAATGTTGATTCTTCCAGTCCATGAGCATGGAATATTTTTCCATTTGTTTGTATCTTTGATTTTGTTGAGCAATGTTTTGTAGTTTTTATTGCAAAGATCTTTCACTCCTCTGGTTAGGAAGATGTTCAGGTGTGTGTGTGTGTGTGTGTGTGTGTGTGTGTGTGTGTGTGTGTGTGTGTGTGTCTATTGTGAATGGTATTGTACTTTTTATTTGTTTCTCTCCCTGTTTATTGTTTGTGTATAAAAATGTGACTATCTTTTGCATGTTTATTTTGTATCCTGAGACTTTGCCAAAGTCCATTATCGGTGTAAGGCGGTTTTTGACAGATTCTCTTGAGTTTTCAAGGTATAGTATATTTGTCAGCAAAGAAGGATTAACATAACTTCTTCTTTTCCTTAAACAATCCTCTATGACATAGTTTTTGAAAGAAATGTTCAGAGATGTAGACAATTTACTCAATAGGAAATTTTAAAAAGCAATCTACTCATCATAGCCACAATGTTTTCTTCCAACATCTATAGAAATTTTGTGAAAGTCATTTTTGTAATAAAGCATACTTTACATTAGTGCTATAATTATGTTTGAAATTTTACTGTATTATAGATTTTCTAAGCACTGATTCATTCATGATATATGGAAGAGTAACATTAAATTAAACCATGGTGTAAAATTAGAGAAGTTTGGTAGATAAATTTGCCTTTGGCAACAATGTTTCCTAGATTTTTTATTTTAACATCATGCTGATGTATCAATAATTAATGTATGCCTAAATAAGGAAATAAAATGACAATTCTGGTCAGTGTGGCAACTTGGGAATAAATACTAACAGTATAGCACATGTAGACAATGTGATATAAAGACCTTACATAAAAAGAAGACAAATCTTAAAACTAAAAGCAATATCCTTCTGGAGACCAGAAAGCAAAAACAGGAAAATAAATGTCGTCTTAGAGGAAGACAATACTTACATTTTATTCTTCTCTTTTATGTAGGCTATATGTGATTTTAGAGCAATTTAATCAGCTGACCACAAAACCAAGAACACGTGTTACTCAAGATAGCTGAATGGTCCACAAGTTGCAAAGCAGGAGACCTGCCCATGATAGTAGATAAGACACTGAGAAACACTAGAACAGGTGTGACAGGACAAAGGCTTTACAATCAGCCATTAGAATAAGACGACTAAGTCTATCACTAGATAAAGATTGTTGAAAATCTGAGGATTTGGATAATGTTAAAAGTGTTTGTTTCCATGTGTTATCATGAATTTGAAGTTGACAATAATATTTTAGGCATATTTAGTAATAATCATGAAAATTAAAACTTGAACACATAATAATTGCTAGATATGTAGGTATTTTCAGAAAATTTGAAAAGTGAATTTTCCAGAAAAGTGTACAATTTCATGAAGTAATTGGTTTGTGTATGAACATCAACTGTACATGTGTGTACAAAAGCACGTGCAACGTTTAAAAGTAATTCGAAAGAAGTCATCATGTAATTGTGACTCAGGTCCAAAAACAGAACCCCACAAGAATTTCAGAGCTCCATGTGCTCTTCTCCAAAGATAATTCTTTCTCACTCTCCCTAGGAAAACTACCACTTTCTTAACTCATAAAATTCATCATTCAGCTCTTCCATATGGACATACAACAAATAAATTCACAATTAAAAATATTTTAATTTTGCCATCTTTGTTTTTATATAATTGAAGCCATACTATGTGTGTGTTTTGTGCCCTTCTTGTTTCACCCAATATTAGGTTTATAAAATAAGTTTGTGGTATAATCTATGTTTCTAGTTTATTTAGTATTATTGCTACATAATATACTTGCATTTACCCACATTATACTTGTTCAATTTACATTTTTATGGATAATGTGTAGATTTTTGTTTGAGGTACAGTGAACAATGCTATTATGAACACTCAAATATATATCGTGATGTTTATTATAGACATTAACTTTTCCCAGATATAAAACTTCTGGGTTATAGGTGTGAATATCTTAAATTGTATTATAGAATTTCAAATTGTTTTGCAATAATGTGCAATGTATAAAAATTCCAACTTTTATTTTTTAGACTAAATTTTTCTGATTTCATGTACACTATAAACAACATGAGCAACAAATTCATCACCACAAAAAAATCACTCAAAATGTTAGACTATGAAGACCACATCTCTCATTAACTTCTAGCATAAATTCTGTCAAATAAACAGGATGGTTTATTTCCTCTCTTCTTTTTAAAAAATTGTTATTAAAAAGTTATGTATCAATAATTCTTTTTTGTTTACTGAATATGCAATTCTGTTTCAGGATACTTATTACTTTTCCAGACTCAATGATTATCTTTTCTCTCTTAAAAGTTAAAAATGCTTACACACACACACACACACACACACACACACACATACACACACATGCATACATATAACACCATCTACAATATTTGTAACTAAATGATTCTTAAATTGCCCTTTATTTTCACTCAATATTTCCTTCTTCTCAATAAATCACACTGGACTATATTTTTTCACAATCCTTTTCCTTCCCTGCCAATTTCTCAAGTGATTTTAATTCCCATAAATTCCTTACACACATAATTTATCAACTTCCCTCATCACTATGTTTTTTTTTTAATTTCCTTCTTGCATTTCCACTTTTTCACAAAAAATAACCTAAGACTGGATAAAGTTGATAATGAGTATAGTCCATCTGGAAGATAACTGTTAGGGTATCTCTAATAAAATGATTGGTAATCATTATAATATAATCATTATATTATAATGATTACTAGTTCTTTTTATTTGTATTCTTGACTCAAAAAAAAAAAACCTGACAGAAAGAGAGAGAATAAAGGAAGTCACATGCTGTGTAAAAGTATGCAATTTTTGTACTTTAAGTATTTTTATGCTTAAGACAATTATTGTTTATGAATCATGTTCTTTTGTTTAGCCTGTGTGATTAGGCAAGAAAATTGTTCTTAATAGCCACAGCTTGAAATAAGAGGCAACACAACCATAACAGGACAAATTATGAGTTGATTTGCTATACACTGGGTTCTTCTGGGGCTCTACAATTAGTTCTGTTTTATTTTCAATAGTCTCCATATTGTAATTTTTGAAAATAAGAAATATTAACTCATAGTTTCTGATTTTAGGCTGTGATTTCAGAAATATATGATATAAGCAACCTTTGAATAGTGGTAACAAAATGGTTAATCACATTGTTAAGATGTGACATGTATCTCTCACAAAATTAGAGAGCGGTTTGTTGTTTAATTGTTTTCTTTTGGGGGGAGATATTCTTCTTGTCTTATTTTCTTGAAAAGATTTCCTTCACATTGAAAAGTTTTAACTTTCTTTTTTTTTCTCCAAACACTTTCTTGTTGTAATCTGTTTGGCAAAATTAATTGTGCAATATTTCATGAAATCAGGTTGGGCCACATGGCTGTTCTAGTGCAGGGCATCTAGAGGGTTTAGCATATGTTACCCCATTTGTTCTTTATGCGTTTTTCATTCTAAGAACACTAAAATGAATTGTGTCCTTCAAAGAGTGGAATATAGTTCCTGTTACTGTGAAAGTCTGTGTGGCTTTGATAGGTGAGGGTAGTGATTGCCAATTGTTTGTAAGAAATACCTGAAGATAAGCTGATTTTCAAATTATGATTACTTGCTTTTCTTTTCATTTCCTTACATTTTAGCACATTATTTATTTATAATAGTAATACTGTAATGTGCTCCATATTATATGAAAGTAAATTCAAGCATTTAAAAAAAATGTTGGAGCCAAACCATTTTCAATTTTAATTCCACTATATTTTCTGCAAGATTAAAAAAACAAACAAACAAACAAAAAAACTGCTGACAGACTCACAATAAAACAGAACCAGATTTACTACTAATTATAATCTTAAAAAATGAAAGCCTTTACATTTTCCATAAATAGGAGTAAAATACAATGTAGTTCAGCTAAATTTAAATATCTCATTAAAACTGACTTTTTAATCTCAGGGATTATTTATATGTTTTAGTATTTTTTTGTTCAATGACCAAAATTATTTTATAATATGAAAGAAATTAAGTTTAATTCTCTTCCTCATCATTAAATTAGCATTAAATGTGTGTTACCCTGGAAATGAAAGTTGTTGACATGAACTCAGAATCTTCCTTGCCTTTAAATAGCACCAAACACCCAGGCATTTAAGCTATGCATGTGGACTATTGATTGATTTTTTCCACACTACTTCTGGATGTTTAACCTCATATACACTAAGTGTTAGACTCACGCATAGTTCAGGATTTAATCAAATCTTCTATCTTTAGATCTCTATGTTACAAGCGCATTTTCTGCCTCCAAAAAATTATTCTAAAAAACTAAATTTTTACAAAGAAAGGAGGAAAGAAAAAGATGAAGAAGAGATACCTGATATTGAACAGGTTAATCAATTCTACCTTAAACTAATTGATAAAATAAAATTTGGAATGAAAAACTAGGACAAAATTAAAAGGTGCTGACCTTAACAGCTTTATTAAGCTTTTCCCCTTTCTTCTGTCTTTTCGCTCAGTCTCCTGTACCTTTTCATCATACAATTTATGACCTTTGTACACAAGACATATTTCAATGTCCTTTCCATGAAAATATTTTCCTGGGAACCATTTAGATGAACTTTGCAAAAATACATGTAAACGTATTAGGTTCATACTGTTTATGCTTTGTTAAAATTTGTAACAACATGAAAGTATGCTTTGTGTTTATAACCACTGGTTTATACCTAAAAAGTAATGGAGGGAAAGTAAGGAAAGTGGTGTCTCTTTCTAAATTCTATTTTAAAATCTTATTAGGTTTTAACTTCTGACCTATATGGAAATGAATTGGGTTGTGAGTTATTGCATAAGATTCAGGCTTTAGAAATCCTTGCTTAATAATTTCACATACAGTCCTATATGTGCAAGATTAAACTTAAATACAAAGGAAACAAACAAACACAAAAATACAATGAATAACTGAAGTACAGATCTTACTTGTGCATTCCTTTACTTATTCAATTTTTGTTGTTATTATTATGGGTAAAGATTCCTACTCCCAGCCAAAATGCAAAAACATTGAGGAGGCAGAAAAGGTGGTAAAAATGATCATGAAATATACCAATAAAAGGAGGAAGGCAAGGGGAAGTAAGGTGTGATGAAGTGAGAGGAGGTGACTTGAGTATGGAGCAGGATGAAAAACCGGAAAGGAAGGGCTCTGAGGCCCTCAGGCCACAGCCAAGGTAGCAAGACCATTATCCACTTGCACTTTCCTTATGTTCTTTGCTGAGCTGTAGGCATCCCTATGTTTGACAATTGACTTCCTAGTTACTCTCTTTTTGTTAAATTGCAACATGAATAAACTTCTAGTACTGTGATTTACCATCTCTTTCACTCCTAACACCAACCTAAATGTTTCCAGTTATATAATCACTCAATTTATGTCTTCATAAAACTTGCATTTACAGTGTGTGTTGTGTATTCTGTATCTGTGTGTTCTTTCCTCCCTTTGGTAACTAACAAGTAAACAGATAGAATGTTGTCAGGCTATGAAAATAATATAAGGCATGAACAAACTAGCAATTTATATACAACCTTTAAAGATTAATCTTCCTTCAGGTGCATACATAAATCACTAAATTATGAGTAGTTATATTCACACAAAATTATTTAAGTTAAGGCATTGACAATAGTAGTCTTTAAACCAGTGAAAATTATTATTCTAATTTTCAAGATTTTAAGTATATGCAAAGATTGTTCTTATTAAGGAATATTATCAAATTATATATCATGACAGCATTTGATTTACATTCAGCTGTTGTAAAGATCTTTCTCAATCCTCTGTTGACTTTATTAATTGCTTCTGCAAAATGTAAGCAGGGGATTAATAGGTTATTATACTGCAAGGTCTTTTTCAAAGTGGTTTAGTACTTGTTCATTTCAATTCATCTTGAATTTGTGTTTATTATTTTGGACTTCAATGTGTATCTCTTCCTGATTAGATTGGAATTTGTTTGGTGTTTAAACGTTCTAGATGATAATTGGCCTTAGCAAGACACCAACTAAAAATAAAATCAGAAAATCAAATAAATCTCCAGCTCATTATTCTAAGAAAAAAAATGCCTTATATTTAAAGGAGAAGTAGCTCAAAACTCTGTCATTCTTTGTGTTCTATCCTTTTACAAACCTTGATTTAAATATGATTCTACTGGATGTCTCAATAAAAGTATTTATTCACAATATCTATATTCCCTTTAATTTTGTTTTTCTATTTAGGGATAGTCCAGTACTAGTATATCCTATTTTATTCAATTCGCTACTTTAAACTTTGGTTTCTTATTTTGCAGTCCATATAACATTATTCTTGATATTGAGTAAATTCTGTACTGCAGGAAACTAAGGATACAAAATATTCAAAGATGAGTGAGAGTTGCTCATTTTCTTTAAATTGCTAATGGCACAATGTCAGACATATAAATGGAAATTACAATGTCATAAGAATTGTGGCAGAGGCTTGTAATAAGAATTTGAGGATTTCTTCTAAGTTCCAGCATAACACAGCTATGAGACACTCCTTTAAAAAAAAAAAGTAAAAATAAATAAATATATATATATATATAACTAGGCCTTAAAACTTTTCTGTTTGGTTTTTATTTTTTTCCTAATAATCCTATCTATTCCCACTTATGAATTTTAAATTCATCTTTTCAAATATTTGTTATTATCCTTCACTAAATGAATTGTGATGTCCCTCTTGTCCTTACATGTTTAACTTGTAAAGGAGTGCATACAAGGAAAGGTTAAAAAAGGAAGATGGATTAGTGGTGAAACACTTCAGTCTACAGAGTGGCAGGAATGTGCCAGAACCATTCAGAACTTTATCACAGAAGCAGCAATATCAAATCTCAACTTTCTAAGTCAATTTCTCTCTCATGCTTGCTTTGAGCTGGATTTGTAAACACAGCAGGTAAGACTTAGAGTATACTTAAAATTTTCCACTCTTGAGGTTTACAGTGGATTTCTGGTTAATTCAGGTTTTGAAGAAAAAATAATTTACTACTAATTCTCATAAATGATTGTAATTGTAAACGTGTTTGTAAGATTATATAGTAGTATGAGAAAATGTAAATTAGGCCAATGTCCACCTAGCTTTCAGTTTCCACCTAACTGTAGACATAAAATGTACAGTTATTAGTGTATCTATTTAACAACAACAACAAAAATACTGAGTGCTTCTACATGAGGCAATTACCCCACCATATAAGTAAAGTAAAAATCTCTCTGAAAAGAGCCTGGAGTTCAGTATAAAAGACAAGGAAGGGAGGTTTTATTAATGGCTTTAATTCTTCACCCTTCCACTTATCTGTACCTTTACTACGTATATTTTTCTTTGCCTTAGGGTATGACCATGTGGCATGTCTTGGTCAATGGGATGCTAGTACATGTGACAGAAGGGAGGCTAGGTGTGTTCTCTTGTGCTTATTAATGAAAAGTACATACCTGTAAGTCTTTCTTGCTCAAGAAAACTAAAGAACACATGAAACATATCTGGACCCAAACTGTAGCTTGAAGCAATGTCCAAGGTAATGCTAGATTATTTGACTCCCAGTCCAGGCAATCTTTAGATAGGTGAATAGGAATACTGATTCTTATTTAAGCCATTGGGTTTTGTTGTGATTTGTAACTGGCATTGTTGTGTTATTAGTTGGCTGGTACAGCACAGTTGTTAAACTATGAGTTATTAAGTGCCATGACAGAAATATGCATAGAAATTCTGAAACAAAACAAAAAGCCTACTTATTCTGACATATTTACAACCGATTTGAGAACAGAAGAAGCTTCTTACCTCTGCTCTAAAGATAAAATAACTTTGCAGGCAAGATATGCAAATGAGATTCATTTTGAATGGGCAATAGCTTGTGGAAAGTTATGGAAGGAATTAAGTGACATACAAGATTCAGAGAAAAGCAATCATGTATGTCAGCACGATTGCTTTTGTCTGAACCTTGTATGTCACCAGCAAACTTTGCATGTAGTTACTAATATGATAAAAAATATAAAGCATAAGTAGTTGAAAATTATATTACATGTGAAATTCCTAATGTTTTACATGTGTTTATTCATCCATGTATCAAATATGTATTGAGTATTCTAAGTGAGACGCTTTTTTAGGCCTAGGAAATATATCAGTGAATGAGGTAAACAGAGGAGGAAAGCATTGGAAAAAAAGATAAATCATTAAATAAGATAATTTAGTGATAGATGCTAACAACAATTAGAGGATTGATGTCGGCTGTGCTCAGTGGCTCAGCCTATAATCCCAGCACTTTGGGAGGCTGAGGCAAGTAGATTCCCTGAGTCTGTGGGTTCAAGACCAGTCCAGGAAACTTGACAAGACCTCATCTCTACAATAAATAAAAAATTAGTCAGGTGTGGTAGTGCTCACCTGTAGTCCCAGCTACTTGGAAGTCTGAGTTAGAAGTATCACCTGAGCCCAGCAGGTCAATGCTAGGATGGCTGTGAGTGTGCCATTGCAGTCCAGCCTGGAAGATGGAGTAAGACTCCAACTCAAAAAAAAAAAAAAAAAAGAAAAAGAAAAAGATTGATGTTTAATTATCTACTGTTGCTTAAATAATAGTCCAAAACTTCCTGGCTTAAAACAACCACTATTTTATTAAGTTTGATTGGGGTTTATTGGACAGTCCTGATGCATAAAATATCAACTGGGATCTTAGTTATCCAGGAGCACCATTAGACTGGGAAAGTTCAAGATGGCTCCCTCATAAATCTGTTAACTTGGCAGATACACCTGGAAGATTAAGACTGGCTGGGACACTAAGACTACTGGGTCTTTTCTTTTTCCATATAGTCTCAGGGTCTCCCCTACTCCACATAGCCTCTGTAAATGATCTCTCCATAATGTCTGTCTAGCCAGAAAAGCAAATTTCTTACATGGTGGTTCAAAGTCCTTAAAAGTTCAAAAAATAGAAGCTGACAGGTCTTCTTGATGTTTAGGTCTAGAAATTTCAGCGTCTCCCTCTGCCACATTCTGTTGACTAGAAAGTGTCACTGGGCTAGTCTGGTTTCAGTGAAAAAGGGGATATTACAAGGGCATGACCATTGGGAGGTGTGTTTCATTGGGAATTATCTTTGGAGAGTAGTTGCCACAATAGGGATGAGAGTACCATTCGTGAAGTAGTCAGAGAACATTCCTTTAGTGAGATAACATCTGACTTGAGAGTTGAGTGAGGAAGAACCTAGTTGATCTAACAACAAGAAGAAAGAGCACTCTTGCCAGAGCAAAGTCAATATTAAGACACAAAGATGGAAAAAATTTGTTGTGTCTGAAGAAAAGAGCGTAAACCAATATGCATGATGCACAGTGAGAGATGGGCAACAGTTATAAAGATGGGAACTTTGAAGAATAGGAGTAAAATCATAAACAAAAATGTACAGGCCTTGATAAAATTTAGAAATGCGTTGATGATCCCGCGCCTTTGGGGGGCTGAGGTGAGTGGATTGCCTGAGCCCGCGGGTTTGAGACCTGCCTGGGCAGGCAAGACCTCATCTCTACAATAAAATCAAAAAATTAGCCAGGCTTGGTAGCACGCGCCTGTAATTCTGGCTACTCGGAAGGCTGAGGCGGAAGGATCGCCGGAGCCCAGCGGGTCGAGGCTGCGGTGGCCAGGAGCGGCCACTGCACTCCAGTCTGGGCGACAGAGTGAGACTCCACCTCAAGAAAAAAAAAAAAAAGAATGATTGAATGAAAAGTTAATAAAAAGTTTGCTTTGAGTTTTGTTTCTAACACAAAAGAGATGCATCACTTGATTTTATGTAAAAAATTAATCTACTTCCTGGATAAAGTACCATAACAAGAAAAATAGCAAAAACAGGGATACAAACAAATTCGGAAGTAATTGCCATTATATAGGCAAGAAGTGTTAGTGCCTTGATTTTGGTGACAGCAATGAAAATAAAGAAAATAGAGAGATCCAAGAAATAAATTTTTGAGATAAAGCCAACAGTACTTATTGATGGATTGACATCGGAGGAGATGAGTTAAAAAAGATCAAAGCACACCATGGGTTTTGGGTAGGGTGGTTAATGAATGCTACTATATGATGTGGGTAAGCCTAGGGAATTGTATTTGACATTCGAAAGCCCAGCATTTTAGCCTTTCTCTATGGTTGTAGACTACTATTCTGTCTTAAGAAGAAAGAGCATTTAACCTTTATTAGAAGCAGAATGCACACAATAATTACTTTTTCAACCTCTGTCACAGAATGTATAGGAACATGTCCTAGGATAGCTTAAATAATGTATTTGTCTCTGGCTTTGATTTGGATCTAGAGATTTGAAGAAACTACGCAACATTCATCCAGGAGAACATGTTCAAAACACCATCAGCCATGCCCAGATTGTGGGGAAGCAATGAATACAGCAGAAACATACAGTTTTTGAGGTAGGAATAATTGACTCTGTAAGTAACAAAGTCAGCCCTTGCGGTGATCGTGTAGATATTTTTGACAGATCACTGTTGTGGCATGATTTTGGACATTATGGCTGCTTAAACTCCAAACCATGTACTTTGGAATTTTCTTAAAGGGATGAAAGACATTTTTGGTAAAATACATTCATACAAAG
Organism: Carlito syrichta; assembly: GCF_000164805.1. Classification (NCBI taxonomy): domain Eukaryota; kingdom Metazoa; phylum Chordata; class Mammalia; order Primates; family Tarsiidae; genus Carlito; species Carlito syrichta. The sequence continues at coordinate 235,997 of NW_007231059.1, read as the reverse complement.
GGTAAAAGATAAATCCCATAAACACGTCAGGCTCTTCAGTAATGTTTTTGCAAGCTCAGTAATCTTGATACACTACGATATAAGCTACCAGGAGAAGGTCAATTTACCACACTTTGAAAGAGGCACATGCTTCTTTGGTTTTGGAAAGCAGTCTATACATTAAACATATTACTTTAACCCATTTCCAAAGTGAGCAGAAGCCTTTGAATCTGGAGCAGATCAGAGCAAAAGGAAAGTTCTTTGGCTTATACACACAGCAGTAAAAACAACTTGCACATAACTTTTCTAACCTAGACATCTGAAGCACCTGTGTGCATGTGAAGATCGTGGCAAGCCTCACTAGATTATCATGTACGTTCTTAAGGGTTTTGCTCTCCTTTCAATTCTTACCAGTGGAGTCATTTTGATAAAGAAACCAGGTAATCAAACACAGACACACATGTGACTGAGTACTGTATGAGCCACAAACTTATAAAATGTAATGCATTTTCCCTATCAAGTGGAAGTTTACGTATAGGATGATCTCAAGCAATTATTGAAGACAAAAGTGAATAGTCCAAGGAAATGGCCCATAATCACTGATGTCTACTTTGCCCATTCTGCCTCCTATCTCTTATTCTATACCTACAACTTTATGACCAGTTAACTAAGATTACAAAAAAATAAAGCTCGTATGATACACTTTTACCGGAGTAAAGTAGAATTCTATGTAAAATATTATATCTCGCCGGGCTCGGTGGCTCAGCCTGTAATCCTGCACCTTTGGGAGGCTGAGGTGAGTGGATTGCCTGAGCCCGCGGGTTCGAGACCCACCTGGGCAGCGAGACCTCATCTCCATAATAAATCAAAAAATCAGCTGGGCGTGGTAGTGCATGCCTGTAATTCCGGCTACTTGGAAGGCTGAGGTAGAAGGATCGCCGGAGCCCAGCAGGTCGAGGTATCGGTGGCCGGGAGCGGCCACTGCACTCCAGTCTGGGCGACAGAGTGAGACTCCAAATCAAAAAAAAAAAAATATATTGTATCTCTGCTACATGGAGAAAGGAATGGTCCCAGGGAACAAACAATTGTAGTAAATCAAGAGGCCCTTTTTGTTTAGGATGAGAGATGGTACAAAGTAAGGAAATGCACACATGCTTGGACAGTAACCAATATGACCTGAGAAAATGGGACACAAAAAGGCAATGTTAGAAAATTGCTAGTAAGGAGTTTGGGGAAAGAGCTCTGTTATGGGTTGAATTGTATCACCCAAAAATGATGGGAAATGAAAGATGAGGGAAAGTTCTATCTTCAATATTTATGAAAGTAACCATATTTTAAAATATTTTTTTTGCAAATGATCAATTTGCTAATTTAAGTTTAGGCTAAAGTTTATTTCTAGCTTCCAGAATTGTAAGACAAAAATGTCTGTTGTTTAAGCCACCCAGTCAGTAGCACTCTGCTACAGCTGTCTTAGGAGGCTATATGGCTATACCTCACAAGAATGAACTCTTAGTGAGTGTAATTGTATCCACATTAATGCTCACCAGAGACCAAAATTGTGCAGAAAGTTTATAATTAATAATAAAAGCAACTTAATGTGCTTTGGGGGTGTCAGTCTTTTTTCCCCCTTTCAATTTCAATATTTAATCAATGGAGTCAATAAAGAAATATCTAGATGGTACATGGACTTTCCTTCGCCAAAGCTGACTTGGAAACTGCTAAGTGTCCTGTGTGACAGCAAAGATCAGCACAGAATCCTGACAATAGCACGATAACTCCGAGATACAGACCAGTCACTTGATAGTAGGTTTAATACCTTGAATTCTTTTGAATCATAGATTGGAGAAACACTTTATTTTCATCCAAATACATATTCTGTCATAAGGTTACTTCCTCTGACATTCACACTTTTGTAGCACTGCTTCTATAGACTTACCAAATGCTATATCAAAAACCCAACATAACATGGTAGTGCAAGTGATAAGGTAATAGACTGAAACTCAGAGAGTTGTCTGATCTCCTCTTATCCCTTACTACCAGAAGCAGTAAATGGTAAAGACTCACTGTTATGATCTGCTGGGAATTAACTTGTTTGGTTGGATGGCACAATCTGATTTCCCTTGTGATATTTGGAGCCTACTCCCCTTTATGAGGCCAAGCTCACTTTTACCCAAAAGTGTTTCTTGCCCTTCCAACTACCCTTGTAACCAGATCATGAACATATGACCTTGGATCCACCAATGAGATACATTTATGCATTTATTTTGAATTTACTGATTCGAGTAGATAAAATAAAACAAAATATACTATGACAAGGGTGCAAGTAGTAGAAGCAAAAGTTGATTCTAAGGACAACACTGGAAATGACTCCAGTTCTGGCCCTGGGGCTATGTAATTCTTCTAAAAGTATAACTCTCCTCTGTCCAGGTTGGTTGGGAGATAAACATAAATCTATTAATATTATGTATACTCTGTCTCTTTCTTCAACTTCATGAGATATTTCATATTTAAGAGTGCTATGAACTGAATGTTTATATTCCCTGAAAAATGCACTTGCACATGATGAAACTCTAACCCCAGTGGGATGGTATAATTAGAAAGTGAGGCCTTGAGAAGTTAATTAGATTTAGATGAGATCATGAGGGTGGAGCTCTTATGATGGGATTAGTGTTCTTATGAGAGAGAGAGAGAGAGAGAGACTGAGAGACTAAACACTCTCATTTCTTCAAGAGGATACAAGAAGTTAGTATCTGCAAATCAGTAAGATGGTTCTCACCAGGAAGTAAATTGGACAGCACCTTGATAATGGACTTCCCAGCCTCTAGAACTGTGAGGAATCTATTTGTTTTGTTTAAGTCACTCAGTCTATGGTAATTTTGTTATAACAGCTCAAACTGATGAAGATAATGAGATATTTTCAAAGGCGAGGATCTGCTCCTATTCCAAAAGTTTCTGCTTAGAGCTATTATGCTTCACTAAACCTTGCCTGTCATGACTACCACCATCAAAAACGGCATGTTGAATATAATAAATTTTAGTTTGTCAATAATAAAATGATTCTGAATCTGATATTGGTAGAACATTGATAAAGAATATGTTTTAAAAACAGTAGTAAACAGTAAGTCCATCAAAAAATTTTTCCAACAAGAGAAGCAGCATAATATACCTATGAATAATGGTTTTTAGAGCCAAATAACCAGGGCTCAAATCCCAGTTTCATTTCTTAATTATTGTGTTACTTTTGTCAAGTTTCTTGTGCCTCAATACTCTCATCTCTAAAATGAGGATACAAAGTATATCTACATTATAGTGATGTTAATAGGATTAAATTTTAAGAACTTCTTTCCTTCTTAAGAAGTGTCTAGTTTATAATAAGCAATCTATATTATCTATTTCATTAAGGATTAATGTACATGAATGTACTAAACTGTCTCTAAGAGAAGAATAAGATATCGTAAAATTGTATTTATGTCCTGAAAAGTCAAACATTTTAACTAAAACTTTTCTATTAGTATAAATGTAATCACTGAATTGTAATAAGAAAAGAGAGCATATGCACTCTCTCTTACTTTATATTGGAGGAAACATATCAACGCGAGCAGAGCTGCCCTAGCAGTAGGTAGGGTGAACTCCCTTACTCCATCACTGATAAAAAAGACAAATAGAAAAATCCCATCTGTCCATATGACAAGTCCAAAATCAGACACCTGTGTGGCAAATATGCGTAGAAGTGAGTACCACAGATGCTCTAAATTTAGTGCAAGCCATATGCTCGATGATTTACTTAAATTGGGTTGGGATGACAATCCACTATAGAAAAAGTCCACAGAGCAATTAAGGAACAACATGTTGTGTAGCTCTCATCTCATCTTCCATTCTTTAGTCCCAGATGTTACAACCACTACAGAGACATTAGTCAATTTGTTAATTTATTGTCAGATTGTTAAAAGGTTTATGAAGATTTTGACCCATTTTGCTACATTTGTTTTGGCAGCAAGATTAATTTAATTATAACTGTCTTGGGGACAAAAGGAACACAATAGGATATCATTTATTATACTCAAAAAGCTTAGTACTTTCACCAGACAATTCAGGCATTTGTGCATCCCCAATCTTCAAGTGTGTGATTGGCCTGAAAAAAGACAGAATAAAAGGAGCTAACATCTATCTACATTTCCTGACCAGTGTTACTTGGTTTCTTAACCCTTATATTTCTAAAGGGAAGTCTATAAATTTCCTGGAATTCCAATAGCTCTCATATTCTATTTGAAGAGTTTTAAACTTGTATCATTTTTCTATATTTAAAAAAGTTGTCACTTAAAACTTTAAAAATTAAAAGAATATAGTATTTGTTGAATATTCTAGTTTAAACCACACGTAGAATATTGCTAATAAAATGTGGTTTAATTTTATTACCTTTATATGAAAGAAAAACTTGCAGCATAAGTTTTGCTCTACTAGGCACCTCAAACGTGGCAATCCAGTGTAGCTATTTAGGACATGAGCTCCTTGAGCCTAGGTTTTTCTCATCTTTTAACAGGAATAATCTAGGTGTACACCTCATGACAAGGTTATTGCCGAGATCAAAGTAATTTTATAAAGGCATTTTTCAATATTGTAATGGGCAAGACCATATTGGGATTCTATATTGTTCATATATCTTTGTAGAAATTGGATCCTAGCTCCAAGTTTAGAGAATTTGATGCAGATACTATTATTATGCTACTGCAGCTATTTCTAATACAGATTCAGGATCTAGTAAGCACTCATTAAACAAATGTTGAATTGAATTAAATTTCAGCTAATCCTCTGTGTCAATGAAAGTTTCCAGAAACCAAATAAAATTCTCAAAAAAAATGACTAATTGTCAAAGAATTTGAAAGAAAAATATATAAATACCATAAACCAGATGGCTACCAAAATTTCTTCTGCAGACCAGCTGCATCAGAATCACCTGGGAACTTGTTACAAAGCCTGCAAATATTCAGTCTTCAGTTCTGACCTAGTGAATCAGAAACTCCAAGGACAGAACTAAACAATCTGTAGTTTAACAAGCCTTCTAGCAGATTCTGATGTATGCTAAAGTGTGAGATCTATTACACTAAACAATAATGATATGTTGAAAAGAATTGTTTTTGTAATTATGCAGAATCTCCTTTAGGAGTTTGGGGGTATGAAAGCCAATGCCATTTAATAATAGTATACATTAAATTACTCTACTTAATGAAGGAACAGCACTGCGATCCATGTAAAAAAAACTCTCTAACATAGTCTTAATCCTCTAGGGCAGCACTGTCTGATAGAACTGTCTACAGTGAAAGAAGTATTCCATAACTCTGCAGTCCAATTAAAATGTGGCTGGTATGACTGAGACACTTAATTTATAACGTTATTTAATTTTAAATAATTTCCATTTAAATATCTGCATGTGGCTAATGGCTACTATATTAAATAGAACCACTCTAGTGGCGTTTTCTTTGTCAGAGGTTGGTAGATATTTCATGAAAACAAAGGGGATAAATTCTTAAATGGTGGGAAGTATATTGAAAGGGATTAAATCCTAGAAAAAGTGGAATTTGGGTTGGGGCTTGGTGGTTAGAATTTCAAAAGACAGAAATGGGAGAGACTGTAGACAAAGACTGTGACATACTATCATACAAAGTGAAGAAACTGCCCACACTATTTTGTGCACAAAGTGTACGTTGTGAAAGTGTGGAAAATAAGAATGAAATTTCACTGCATCTTGAATATGAAAAGCTAAAAAATTGGTACTTTATTCTCTGTTCTTTAAAATAATCAATATTTATGCAACAGAATGACAGAATCTGTAAGATGCTTAATTGCACAAGATGAATCAGGTGATGGAAGGAGACCCAGTAAAATGTAACTTACAGGCAATAAGAGTACCCATTTAGGCATGTTTCATTTTAAACAGATAATGATTAAAATTAGTGGCCTTTGCTAGCCCACTAATTATTAATGTTTATAAAGCCTGTTCTACTTTAGAGAGAAACACGTGAGGCAGAAGTTTAACAAGCCAATTTCTAGCTAGATCATCAAACTCACTAAATCAGAATCTCCAAATGTGAAACCTAAGAATCTGTAAAATATTCAGCAATCTTCATGGTGATTCTTTAGAGCATAGACATTTTAGAACTACTGGACAAGTGGTACATAAGAACCCGATTTAGATGGATTCTCTATAAAACTAGGTAAATATATAACATGTAATGATTCAACTGCAATGCTTGCTGACCTTGTGGCTTGACTGATTTCAATTTCTTTATTTCTCTGTTGTATGATCCTTATAACATTAATGGGTTCTGAGAACCAGCTATGAGAGCTTTCTCACGTATGACATCATACAAAGTGGTATGTGAGATTAAGTCAACTTCTCTATATTTTAGCCTAAAATCATTTTAGCCTGAAATGTCCACATGATTTAGAAAATGGAGTTGAGTGTTAAACTGTTTAAATGATTGCATCAACTTGATACAGTACTACATGGTCAGACATATCCCTAGTGTGTATTTTCAATATATTCACATTCTTCACTTCTGCATTTTTGGAGTCATTATCTCATGTTGCTTTTGTAATTTGGATTGTCCTTTACTTGGAAATGACATCATATGGAATATCCTTCTACATCCCTTTCCATGGCAGAAGGACCCTCAAACAGTAATATGAATACATTTCCGTCTATCTGATTATAGAGTTAGTTAAGAATAGATAATAAAATGTTTTCCTGCATTGATAAATCTTGTATCTTATTAGCTAAAGATTCATAATGAAGGAAAAACTTTTTTTTTGCTTTTTGGTTATTGTTTTGTACTTAAATTATTTTCAGTCTATTTAGATTACAAGAGATTGAGCATGCAATTGGAGGAAAAAAGAGGGGTAAGAAAGAGTCTAAAAAAGAATGCAATTCCGATGTTGTGCTAGTGGTGGATATAAGCAAAATAAAAGGTGTCACTTCTCTCTCTTCAGCCACACTGTAATAACTTTGTTTACAAAGTAAGTGATGGAATTATGAAACATGGATATTCTCCTGACTTCATTTTACCAGTCATGAATTCTATTTGTTGCATGTGGAAATAACTTCCGCAAATGTATTACTTTTGATATATAAAATGAGGGTAATGGACATACTTTATAAAAAAGAATACACAATCTGACTTCCCTTAAAAAATGCAGTTCCACTTACCTGCTGCAATTGATTAAGAGTAAAATATCAGTATTCATTGGGGAATTCTAAGCACTGTAAATTTCTCTGGCCCCATGGTGTGTTAAAGATTTTTCTTTATATAATTCAAGTCTGTTTACTAAATATTTGCATACTGCTTATGCATCATGGATGCTGAAAAACTGAGACTCTACAGCCAGAAAATAATATATACAGCAAACATTTACATTCTCTACATCAAATATTTATAAAATGTTAAAGACTGCTAGAAGTTTCTTCCATTTTTAATTATAATCATGAAAGTGAAAACTGTTCAGTTATCCTCTGAAAAGATACTTTACTATGCACTGAAATAGTTTTAAAAATAATACTAGTCAATTGTTATCATTTCTTAATACAACTGCATAGCTATTCCACGCAATTTTATAGCTCAACTATAACAGTCAGGGCAAAATACTTAATTCACATTATAACAGCAATGGAATTATCCAAAAAGTTCATATAAACCTAGTAAATAATACAAGATCAAGTTGACTGTGTGCTAATAGACTTTTTAAAATAACTAACTGTTCTTTTTCAGTAGTTTTTTTCTCTCTCTCTCTCTCTCATGTTTAAAATTGCTGAACCATGAGAACTGGGAAAAAGTTCTATTTCATTATTGTTTTAGCACACTACTAGTTCTACACAGAGTTGTTTTACAATGCAAGAGTTCCCATATAGCCTCTCTCTCCATCCTTCTGTCTACCTACTTCTTGAACATTGGGTCAAAGGCTGTTTCTTAAAATTAAGCTAATTTTGCACAATAACAATGGTCCACTCATTAGTTGTGAATTCACGACCATTTTATAAGATCACTAGGGTGAACTCAACTTTGACTACAAGTAAAATGTACTAAGTAACTCTAATATAATAAATAAGTTGTAAGTCTAATCTTGCTGTATATCAGTCAGGCATACTAGGTTAAAAAACTTCATTGTCATTCTAAAATTGCTTTTGCACATCAAACAATTGTTATGTAGTTTAAAATTTTTATGCTGTATGCAAATTTAGCAAAGAAAATATGCATAAGTGAACTTTTGGTTTACGTATCCTGCTGTTTTTATAGTCTCTTCTCAGGTCTCCAACTCATCCTACCCCAAAACTGTTGATCTGATTTCTAAAAAAAAATAAAATAAAATTCACAACACCAGCTTCTGAGAAAACATTCCATTCCGCTTCTAAATTCTGGGCATCTGGTGCATGTGAGTGCTGGAGAATGAAATACAGCAGGAATGCTGTATCCCAAGGCCTTCCCAGTACTGATGAAGTAATCTTGATGTCATACAAAATGGCATAAATCTGCTACCCTTCTGGTGAGAATTCAAGGAAGGCCACTATGCCATTCTGTACTCAGCAAGGGATGTTAATGGCGGTATATCAGAAGGCCTTACACTTTATTAAATAAGGCAAAAGGAGGAGTTACTAATTCTGGAAAAATAATATATTTGGCAGATCCCATGAAACAGTAAAGGAACAAGGAATTATATTTTAAAGGGCTGCTATGTGAGAAAAAAAAGAAAATATAGTAAACATTTCACTGTGTGAAGGAAACAATTAATTCAATTTTCTCAGGAAGACTTGATCAAATGGTCTTGCTAGAAGATTGGGATTCAAAAACACTTTGAAGAGAGTAGTCTCTTAAAGGACTTATCTGTCTGTTAGATGCTTTGGAAATGAACATATCTCTTTGCCAGATTAAATTTTCCAGAGTGTATTTGCTAACAATTAATAACTACTACCCATGTTTGTGAAATATCTGATGGTGCTCAGGTAAGAAGCAGCACTATCAGCAAGGAGAATAAAAAAAAAAAGAACACCTTTGATACCTTAAGAAAATTGAAATCTTTCATTTTCCAAAGAAATATACATGAATTAAAAGATCCATATTTTCATTAGGGATAAATTTCTTCTAAGGAGTTTCTAAACTACCTAGTGAAACAAATAATGATTTGGAGCAAAGAAATGTTACACATTTGCTATAGAACTTAAGTTTCTATTCACCAACAATTTGCTTCTCTGGGAAAATTTTCAAATGAATTACCCAGACCTACTTATCTTGTGCTGCTTCTGTTGCTGCTTTAACCTGAATATATTTCATAAATACTTCAAAAGAAACCCAGAGCATCCGAATATGTCCTTTCTTTTTCAACATACAGATCCTACTCGTGAGTACTGGAATTGCATTTTATATCTGGTTTGGAACTCAGTTCTTGAGAGCTGAACATAATCACCCTTAATCCTTTTGGCTGCTTACTTATTACTTTGAAGAGTGGGGAGAAAGGTGCCTCTATTGAGTTTGCTCTCCAATCCGTGCTTCTTTAAAGAGTGCAGGTGAATAATCTATATTTCAAAGAAAGATGACCTTTACTTGATTTAATGGAATCTCTCTTTCAATATCTGAAATGAGAAAGTGATTAAAGCTTTGGTTGATAGGCAAGATGTATTTTAGGAATAGATAAGCATAAAGGTCAGACACTGTCAGAAAGGATTTTGACTTTCTTTAATATTTAAGTACTTCATATGAATCATGGTTTATGCATTAATAGTATATTTTTAAGTTGGATGAAAAGTCTTGCATGTTTTATACAATTCAAAATTGGTTTCTGACTTAAGGTAAAGATATTGGGCAAAGAAGGTATATTTTTGTTCAGATTTTCATAAAGACTAGATCTATTCTGTTCTCAAAAGGCCATATAAGAAGATAATGGTCATTTTACACACTGTTTAGATAGTTTAAAATTTTGCATGATATGTTCCTAAATTCTGATTAATTTGAATTTCACTAGCCATGTTTGGATTGTCACCTATATTCAAGGAAATTCTCTCAGCAAATTAATAGAAAATTAAATCTGACATTTATTAAGGACACACTAAACATCAGGTGTGTTTCTAGGCGCTTTACAAGAATCAATTCATTCAGTCTGCATCTAGGCCAGTACTTGGTCCACAATGAAAATGTGTTGAAATAAAGAATGAATAACTTTATGAAGCAAGTTTGTTTATTGTCCCCATTTCATAGATGGAGACTCTGTGACAGAGAAAAGTTAAATAGCTTGCCTGTTTCCCAAGATCATAAAACAATTAAGAAGTGGAGCTGAGTTGCAAACAAGTCTCAGGCCAGAGCCCAAATTCTTCACAATGACACTCTGTTGTATGTTTTTAATACTAATAAGGGCATATTGCAAAGGATTTTGTACACCTTTCATTTATTCCTAAAAACATTGTGAAATCTTTATCTTATCCTTCTTTTAAAGGTTTTTCATCTACACTAGTTACCATTATCTTCACTGTATAGGTGAGTGCTTGAACAATTACTTAAATGGCTATTGTATATGGCAGAATACATATGAAGGGACAGAATAAATTTATAGAAACAATTTTTAGGGATTTAACAAGAAGTTATAGTCTACTTCTAAATCAAGACATATTTTATTAAGGAAGATAAATTTGTGATTACCATTGAAGCAAGGTTTTGACTGTTGAGTACATGCCAGGCAGAGAACTCCAAGAGTCAACTTGCAGTTACAATCATAATCCACATAGGTTTCTTCTGTGTAAGAAACAATGTAAACTTCCCTGACATGTTCTGAGTGCCCCAAATCTGTGAACACTATCAGCTTTCTTATCAAGCTTTTAATTTGCTCCTTGTAAAATCCATGATATTAAGATAATTCATAATTAACTGGCAGGGGGGGAAACCTGGATGAAATCTTTACTCTAACGTGTATTAGTGTTGTGATGTTGGGCAAAATAATTAGCTTCTTTGAATCTATTTTCCCATTTGTAAAATAGAGATCATTGTTAATGTTGCCTTCTTTTGCGCTCACTTCTTTTTGCAGCCACCACCCACCTTTTTTCTGCAATCATCCTCTAAAAAGATGTGTGTAATTGAGATCTTCATCTCCTCTGCTGCCTTAATCTTATTTCAGTTAATTTGGTCTCCAGCATTCCATACAGCACTTCTCAGGATTAGCAACTTCCATGACCTTAATAAATCAAGGTCAGTTATTGGCTCTCATTCCACTTGATGAAGCAATACGATTCACACAGACAATCTCTATAATCTCTATTCCCTTTTGTCATACTGTCTTCACTTCCATAAACAAATTCTCTCGTTTCTTCCTATCTCTTGACTATTTCTGGTTCTTCCCAAACTCCTGCAGATTTTGACCAATCTCTACAGCTTTTAACAGCGGAATAGCCAGACCTCAGTTCCTAAACTTTTTTTGAGGTGGCTAACTCCTTGCCTTAGAATCCTCAGAAACATAAACATAAATGTAACTTCATCTCTGTAGTCACAGGCAATTATTTTTATCTACAATGATGATAAAATGATGTATATTGTTTGGGGGCAGTCAGTAGAGAGTGGTTGAAAACAATTAATTTCTGCTGCTACAATAGTTTAACATAAATCCTGGAAGGAAAATAACTTTTTTTTGCAAGCCAAGATTTCTTAAATAGTCAGCAGTAGTGAAAAAAAACTAAGAAAAATTTAACAAATCAAGATTTGATTCCTGTGCTGGATAATTATTATTAGTATGACTCTTAGATTACATTTGAGATTCCTCATTTATTACACATGTCTAGATCATAATACCCTGCATTTTTATAAGTGATAAAGTCAGAATTGGGCTTTTCATCCAGGTTCTAAGAATGAATTACCTCCACTTCCTGCTATTCAAAGACAGTCGTTCCACCTGTAGTCTTGCCCTCTACACTGTCATCTCTAGGACCTGGGCTGTCATTCTCTTGGGCTGTCATTCTCTTACTGTCTTCTTTTTGACTACCTATAAGACTGTTTTCTATGTATTCTATAAACTTTCTCAAAGTCTCTTGAATCTTGAAAAAACTTCATTCTGAACATCTCCAGCAGAACATACAATACCAGCATCTAACGTCAATAAGCTCCAAAACAGTACATATTCTAATAATAAACATTGATGTAAATCTAATACATTCCTTTAATTTCTATGTCAATGCTCAGCATTTTTATTTATCCAGCACACCAATGTTGAAATCTTGAATTATCTCTTTGATTTTACCATCTTCTCTATCCATCAATTAATTGGTAATTAATTAAATATTAATTGCCTAGCCTTACACACTGTATCTTCTAAGTTTCCTTAAATGTAAATTACTCTTTTTACTTTTGCAATCACTGCTGTAATTTAAGTCTTTACTATCTGTTTCCCAGAACATGGGAAAGGTACTTTATGATCTTACTGATTGACACAACTTCTTTATTACACTTGTTCAATGCATGTTCTCATAGATAATTCAAAACTGACAATCTCAGTTCTCTGCATAAAACAATTAAGTTGTCCTTCACTTTGTAGTACTTCACAAAATTTTCAACAATATACTCTTAATGAGCAAAGTAGAAAGGGATAACTATGTACTTTAAAGTTTGAACACTCTTTTTTGTAATATCTGTTTGTACTAAGAATTTTTAAGAATAACAGTTTACAATGTAGTTATTGCATTCTTCCTTTTCATAGGCCATTCTAGTTTTCTGCTTGTGAATCTGGTTCCATCATTAAACTAAGAGCTGCTTTGTGGAAAGGGGCCTTTCTTTGTTTTATTTTGTTGTGTGATGTATATTGTCAGCATCATAAAAAGAACTCAGTCAATAGCAGTTCAGTGAATGAGTAAAAGAAAAAAAATGTTATCGACCAATATAATAGTAAAAGCTTATGATAGAAATCATATATTCAAATACCCGCTCAGATTGAATCATATTTATGCCTACTTCTGCCTGATAGGAGGATGGCAATTACTGTGAAATGGTCTCATCTATTCTAAATCTTTGTTTTTTTTTTATTATCTATGTAATTGTTTCTTATCTTTCAGATTTTCGCTTTTGTTACAATATACGTGATCCTTTCTCTTCTTCCATACTCAGAAATATCAGTTGAAATGACTTGGCAAATACATTTACTCGTCTCCTGTTACATATTTTCACCACTTACTTAGTATAAGAATTCCTAAATTTTGGCTAAGCACATGATCACTAAGAATATAAATATAGTCCCCAGTTTCCACTATAGGTTTTGTGGTCACATGACTACATGACTACATTTTTGGCAGAAATGCTCTGTGAGAATTCCAGTAAGTGGTGTTAAGTGGAGGACACACCCTTTTCATCTCACTCTCCTTCTTGCTGACAGAAATGTAGATGTGATAGGATCTGCAGGAGACACAGTGGACCAAGAAGAGGCATAAATGTGTGACTACTGTGAAGCCACCATAGAACCTTGAACTCTACCTTCAGATCCCATTTACACAGAGAATAATTAAATTCATATCTTATGAAAGTGACTGTCCTCTAAGGTTTCTGTCTACTGTAGCTAAATACAATCCTAACTAATGCATCTGAAGAAACTTTTTCAACTTTTGTCTAATATATCTATTAAAATGTATCAATATTAATAGATGCCACCTGTATATCGCTTACTACCAGGACTGCAGTGCCCCGAAGTATTACATGTGAGGAGAATTCATCAACATTAGAAAGGAAAAAAAAGATGGAAGAGAGTAAAGAACATATAAAAAAATAATAAACGCAATCGAAACTTACAGGGGCAACAGAGAGTGATGTAATAAAGTCTATCCCCAAAATACAAAACTCTTGATATACTAGAAGGACAAGAGGTTTACAGCTGGTTTGAATGGGGGAAAAAACTGAAGCAGCCTGCCTATCAGAAGGACAAAAGAGTTGAGAAGAAAGCATAAAGTTTTGATAAATTTCTAAAATAAAATGATCCAGGCATGGTGGATCATGTAATCTCAACAATTTAGGAAGCCAAGGTGGAAAGATCCCATTTGAGGACAGGAGTTTGACAGAAGTAAACCAGTAAACAGATTCTGTAATAGCAGTTGCTGAATTCTGAGTGCCTTATCCCTTGTTGTGGATCAGACTTACATAGGAACTGAAGCCCTGCCCTGTGTACAGGAGGGAGTGGGTGATTCTGACATACTCTGAGTCAGTGTTCCCTTTCTAGCCACATTGGTCCCATGCAAGAGGAGTCCTGATCAGGGCACAGCAGCAGATGACTGGAGCCCAAGCAGAATGGGAAACAAACCTGTGCTTGGACAGCTTCTGCACGCATGCATTCTGCCAGCAGAGTCTGACTGGCAGATTTCCCAGGCCAGGAAATCTTGTTCTCCAGCTAAACTTGGCTGGCACTTTCTGCCAACATCTGACAGCTAACCCCACCCCCAAATCAGGAAGGATCACCTATCATGGTGTGTGTCCACAGGGCAGACCTCCCTGTGGCAGAGAGCTCATTCTCTTTCAAGTGCTGAGTGAAAACATGAACAGGGAGAGAGTAACAGAAAGACACCTGAAGTCATTCCTAGTAGGAAGATATCTGGACTGCAAATCACAGACAAGCAGACAGGACTCCCATCCCTCAATCATTCCCTGCAGACTGCATGCAATGGGTATAAAAACCTACCTGACTAGACTCACAAGGGAGAAACTCTGCAGCAGAAATGCCTTTGTCAGAGTGGAGCAGAGAGCAGAATTCAGTACCCCTCTCTTCTCTCACTTAGTGATTTATATGGAATGACAGATAAGGTCCTAGAACAAAGAGACAGTAGTTCCAAGCAACAAAACCAAAGAGAAAAAATAGAGAAGGAAGAGATACTCTCCACAAATGAGAAAACAAATCATTAAAAAAAAAAACAACACCCCCACAGGAAATCTTCAGGGTTTTGAAGAGAAGCCCCACAGAATAACCTGTCTCAGATAACAGTCACAGAACTCAGAGATTGGTTGACTAAAGTGAATGAAGAGAACTACAAGAAACTAGAAGTGAAACTCACCAAAGCCATACAGGAAATAAAAACAGAGTTGGTCAATTTCAAAAAGGTGCTTTCTGAAATACTGTTAATGAAGAACTACATCCTGGACTTTAAAAACATATTAACAAGCAAAGGAAGCAGGATCAGTCAAGCAGAGAAAAGAATCTCAGAGCTTGAAGACAAAATAGTAACTGATCCATTCTGTCAAAAACAGAAAAAATACTCAAAGAAATAATGAGCAAAGCCTCTGAGAAATGTAGGACTATGTCAAGAAGCCAAACCTATGCCAGATTGATATCCCTGAAGAAGAAAGGGAAACTGAGAATACCATGGGACAAACATTTCATGAGGTCATTTAAGAAAACTTTCCAAATATCACTAGACAGGCAACCATTCAAGTACAAAAGATTCTCAGAACTCCCACAAGTTATCACATAGGAAGACCATCCCTAAGACATATGGTAATCTACCTCCACAAAGCATGAAAGAAAAATTCTAAAGGCAGTAAGAGAGAAAGATCAGACCATCTACTAGGAAAAACCTATCAGAATTTCTCAAGAATTCTCTGCAGAAATACTAAAAGCCAGAAAGTACTGGAGTGCCAATTTTAATGTTCTCAAAGAAAAGCAATTCCAGTCAAGTATTTCCTATACCACCAAGCTAAGCTTCATGGGTGACAGATAATTAAAATCCTTCACAGACATCCAATTCCTAAGAGATTATGCCACCTCCAGAGTAGCCCTTCAGGAGAGGCTTAAGAAGATGTTGACCACAGAAACAAAAGAACAGCTATATCCATTACAGAAATACAGGTGAGCACAGAGTTAACAAAGCATACAAATCATTCAAAAAATGAAAAAAACACACACATATAAATACAAAATTAAAAAGGAAACAAAGAAACCCCCTAAGAACTCTATGACAACAATATATTCTCATATTTCAATAATCAATTTGAACATGAATAGACTGAATAAAGTGGCAAACTGGATAAAGAAGCATGATCCAACATTGTGCTGCCTCCATGAAACTTAACTCACTGCAAAGGATACCCACAGACTTAAAGTTAAAGGCTGGAAAATAACCTGTCAGGCAAATGGGAAACACAAAAGAGCATGAAGTGCTATTCTGATATCAGAAAAGCAGACTTTTTCTGATATCACAAGTTAAAAAGGATATAGAAGGACACTATATAATGATAGAAGGCTCAATTCACGGGCAAAAATTATCCATTTTAAACATATATGGATCCAACACAGAAGCACCAGGTTTTACAAAACAACTGCTAAGTAAACTAAGAGAGGAACTCACACAATCATAGTTGGAAGCTTCAATATCGTGTTAACAGCCCTAAACAGATCATAAAGACACAAATAAATAAATAAATAAATAAAATGAGATTCAGAACCTTAACTCAACACTCGATCAAATGGATTTAATAAATATGTATAGAACACTCCACCCAACAACTACAGAGTATACCTTCTATTCATCAGCAAATGGAGCATACTCCCAGATTGATTACATTCTGGACCATAAATTGAATGTGAATTTCAAACGGTCAAAAGCAATACCATGCTCCTTCTCAAATCACAGTGGAATAAAAATAAATATAATCAGCAAAAAGATACCCCCAAAACACACAAAGGCATGGACACTAAGCAACATACTGCTTAATGACTTCTGGGTCAACACAGAATTCAAGATAGAAATAAAAAGATTCAAATCAGAATCTTTGGAATGCCATGAAAGCGGTGTTGCATGGGAAGTTCATAGCATTGCACATACACATTAAAAAAAAAAGTCAGATAACAAGTAAACACTCTAATGTCACACCTAAGGGGGTTAAAAAGGCAAGATCATCTAAATTATAATTTCAGTAGAAAAATCCAGACCACTAAGATAAAGTCATAATTGCAGGATATAGAAAACAAAAAATATGACAGAAAGAATCAACAAGACAAAAAGACGGTTTTTGAAAGGACAAATAAATTTAACAGACCCTGGAAAATTGGCTTAAGGAAAAACAAAAGAAAGTCCAAATAACATGAGGTCACAGCTGACCCTGAAGAAATTCAAATGATTATCAGAGAGTATTATGAACATCTGTATGCAAGTAAAACAGAAAATACAAAGGAAATGGAGAATTTTTTCCAGCATCACACAATCTCAGACCAGTAACAATTCTGGGAATCTACTCAGTCATAAGTAATCTCCTCACTAAAAAAGAAAAAAAAAAAAGTTTTGAACTAGATGCCTTCCCAAGTTTAATTTTACAAGACATACAAGAAGGAACTGATACAAATCTTATTGAAAATATTCCAGGCAATCAGTAATGATGGAATTCTCCCCAACTCATTTCATGAAGTTAACATCATACTGATGGCCATATCTGGCAAAAACCCAACAAAGAAAGAGAATTACAGGCCAATCTCCTTGATGAACATAGATGCAAATATTCTCAGCAAGATTCTAGCAAGCAGGATCCAACATCTCATCTCAACAATCATTCATCATGAACAGGTGGGCTTCATTCTCAGGGTACTGGGCTGTTTCAAGGTCTCAAATACCATATATGTAATTTAGCACATTAACTGATGTAAAACCAAGAACCACATGATTATCTCATTACCATGAATAGCCAAAACAAAATCCTGTATCCCTTCTAGAAAAAAACTCTTGAACATCTAGGAATAGAAGGAACATCCCTCAAAACAATAAGACCCATCTATGATAAGCCTGCATCCTGCATTTTGCTCAATGGATGGATGCTGGAAACTTTTCTCCTAAGTATGGGAACAAGATAAGCATGACCATTCTCACCCCTGCTGTTCAACATAGTGCTGGTAGTCCTAACCAGAGCAATCAGACAAAACAAGGAAATCAGAGGTATCCAAATAGCAAAAGAGGAAGTTACACTATCCCTCTTTGCAGATGATATGATTCTATACCTAGAAAAACCTAGGAAGGTTGTCAAAAACCTCCTCACACTGACAAATGATTTTGGTAGAGTCTTGGGCTGTGAAATCAGCGTGTAAAAGACAACTGCATTTCTATGCACCGGCAACAAGCAGGTGGAGAACCAAATAAAAAGCACAATCCCGTTCACAATAACCATCAAAAAAACAAACAAATAAACAAAAAACCTTAGTATTCCCCTAACCAGAACAGTGAAATAATTTTACAACAAAAATTACAAAATACTACTCAGAGAAAACACACAAACAAAAAACATCCCATGCTAATGAATTGGAAGAATCGGTTGTTGTCAAGATGTCCTCCTATCCAAGGAAATCTACAGATTCAATGCAATACCCATCAAATTACCAACATCTTTTTCACAGATCTGGAAATGACAATACAGAAATTCATATGAAAACATAAAAGAGCACGAAAAGCCAAAATAATCCTCAGAGAAAGGAACAAAGTGGTAGATATCACACTTCCAGACTTTAAACTTTATTACAAAGATACAGTAACCAAGACAGAGAGTACAATATTACCAAGACCTCCCTGAGGAATCTACTGGTGGCTGCACATTTTTCAATAATGGATGCCTGGGCAAACCTTAGTAAAAAATAGAGTAATTACAGTACTTAATTTTGGGCAAAAAATTACAACAAAGAAAAGGCATGGATGGAAAAAGAGTTTATAAATGCTGTATGTTCTGATGAAATAGAAAGAATCTACCTAAAAATCAAAAATAAGAAAAGAGAGAAAGGGAGAAGTAGAAAAAGAGCACTGATTGTTGGAGAGATAATAGATTTAGTGAAAGGTTACCATTTAAAATCGACAAAGTAGGGAATGAGAATGAAATACATAAAAAGGAGATTAAAGTCATTGTGAAAAAAGATTATCCAAATGTAAGGTTAAATACATGTAAAAAATATAGTAAATGTAAATAATCATTCAAAAATAAAGATTCCCAATAAATCAGATAACTAAATATTAATATATATGCAAATATTAAATAAATACCTGTGAAAACATGGGTGAAACCGTGGTAGAAAATAAGTGAAAATTTTCTAAATACACTGGATAAAGGATTTTCTATATATGTCTCAAAATCAAAATTTAATACATTTTTAAAACTGATATGGCTGCATACTTTACAAAAATTACTTTCCTTGCAAAAAGTATTCTAAGGTGGAAATGCAAATAAAAACTACAAAGATATATTTCCAGCATAATTAGAGGTAAAGGAATACGATTGCATATATATTTATTAAATATATATGCATTTATATAATTTTGCAAACTAAGGGCAATAAAAGAACTTCAAAGCAGTTAGTAAAAACCATGATCAATTCACATAAAACCACAACAATGACTGTAAACATCTGAAAAGATGTTCAGCTTTACTCATCATAAGTGAAACTCAAATTTAAACTAGAGTGAAATATCATTTCTCATCTATCAAGCTGGAAAATATTTTTAAAAATGGATCTCACACACTTTTGACAAGGAGAGCACAATTCAAAAAATCCCACTGGAGTCAAGTTTAGTAATATCTAAAAAATTGCTTGTGCACTTAGCCTTTGGTCCAGTAATACCACAATATTTCAACTATAAATTTAGCTAAAGATAAACTACCAGTGAAATAAAAATAAATATGCAAAAGTTTAGAGAAAGCAACATTATTCAAATTGCAAATTATTGGAAACTACCTAAAATACAGGACATGGACAATTGAGTAAAACATAGCTTACATTATCAGAAAAGAATATTATGTAGCTGAACAAAAAAGAAAGATCTCTATTTACTTAGAAGTTAATTTCAAATATACTGTTGTTTTAAAAAGATGCAAATTATTATATACATATATATGTATGTATATATGCATGTATGTATGTTTACTATCTTCTGGATAAGAAGAAACAAGAAATAAAAAAGCACTCAGATAGTTACTTATTTTGCACATAGAGGTTAAGCATTTTTGTCTGGCACACTTCTTGGGTGATGCTGGGTCCTCCTCAAGATATGAAAATTGAGGTCTATGATGTGTTTTTTTGCAAATTATTGATGTTAATTTTTATCAGTAGATTGAAATGCTCATTTATCTATTTCATAATTTCTACTTTTCCTTTTGAAATTAATATCTAATTTGAGGACACATTCTTTGATAATATGTAAATAATCTGTTCTTCACCAAATGACCTCTCCTGCTGATTCAGCTTTTATTACTTATTCTTTCCTGAGTCCATTTTTATATGTTTGCTTTAAAAGGTAATTATCTAATTTTATTATTTCTACTATGTTTTAAAATGATATTCTAATGAATTTTTCTTTTTCTTAATTAATTGACTGATTTTGCAAACACATATATCTTAATGCATGTATAAATATTCCTTGATTTATGTCTCAGTAAACTCATCATAAGTGGAAAATATCAAAAATCAAATAAGTTTTGATTACACCTAACCTACCAAATATTATAACCTAGCTTGATCTTTCTCAAATATGATCAGGACATTTATATTAGTTTATAATTAGGCAAAATAATCTAAAACAAAAACTACCTTGAAATAAAATGTTGAATATTTTATGTAACTTATTGAATATTCTGCGGAAAGTGAAAAACAGAAATGGTTATATAGCTACTTGAAATATGGCTTCTACTGAATACATATTGCTTTGTACCATTGTAAAGTCAAAAACTTTAAGTCAATCTATTTTATGTTGAGAACCATTTGTATATATTTTCAATAGAGTCATAGAGTCTTGCTTGATCCAACTAGATCAAAACCCATTGAAATTTTATGTAATTGGTTCTCAAATGGTCCCTATTGGCTAGTTAGCAATCCTTAAAGCTGGTTGCGCTATCCTTTTGACACGCCCCCCAATGTTGTTTTTACTCACTTTTGGACACATTAAGCAAAATATTTTCGTGTGATTTTGTAGCTTCCCTGTACCAAACCTGGAACTAGTTAGTTTTTTTAAAAAAATTCTTAGTTTCTTTTAGTGGTTAATGATATTTAGAAACTGTGTTGGTAATCCATTGCTGACAAGTTACTCCAAAAATAGGTGATTTAAAATAAAAAATAAACGTGTTATCCCTCACAGATTTTGTGAGTCAGAAATTCACTAGTGCTTGGTTGGCCAGGTCTCACTTGGGTTTCTCATGAAATGTCTTAAATCTCCTCTGGGCATGCAGTAATCCTAAGAAATTACGTGGAAGAGGAGAACTGATTGGAAGAGATAGGTTAGAAGTGACACTTGTCTTACTGTAAAGTTTTGTGTAATTTTCACTACCTGAATCACTTTTAATTATTCTACTTATTGTTAAATTAAATTTATGAGATGAAACAGAAGAAATGAATACAAAATAAACTCAAATATATTTCAAACAATTGCAATAATCAAATTGAAGATGGAGATGTTATAAGGAGAAAAAAACATCCTTTTAACTTTTGGTAAATTACTTTGACTACATACTCTGAGACTAAAGAAAAATAGAGCAACCAATAAATTTTGAACTTTTCTCAGTATGAATGGACATAGTATTTCTGAAATAATTTTTTGCCCATTGAAGGATTTATCAAATAAACTATGTTCATACTCATTATTTTGTAATTTCAAGTATTTATAAACACATATTCATATGTCTGTGTGTATATATATACATATATACTTGCTATTAAAAAAGTAAAACTAAAAAATTGAGTCTTGGAAGACTATGAAGAGAGAGGAGTCCATGCTCTTATGCCTGATAGCAAGAACTATCACTAAAAACTATAAAAGCCATAACCTTGCACAAAAATAATCATAATCTTTTACAAGAAATACTTTTCAAGGACATATACCCAGCAGCTCCCTGTATAACCTTGGATCAGCATCACCCTTGTTATTAATCTCTGTAGTCAAAGATTATAATCTCAAAATAATTATGTAATTATTTTTTCTTTCAAAATAATTGTCTTCCCTTTACCTCCTGAATATACACATAATTTATTGTAGCACTTATATTTGCATAGCAATGCCTTATTCCTGAGTAAATATATTTTTCTCTTAGAGAGTCTGTTATTTAGATTGATAATTATCTATCATCTATCTATCTATTTATCTATCTAATCTGTCACCATCATTATTGTCATCAACTATGTATCTACCTATATGTGTGTATATGACCCTATTCACTGAAGAGGTCTAGGAAAAATGATGTACCACTAGAAATGAGCATATATAATGGCATCAGTTCTTGATTTCTGTTGTAATCAACATCTATGAATGACCCCAGTTATTCTTACTTTCTAGCATCTCACTCCTATGCAGTTCATTCTTACAGTGAACCAGAGTTCACCTATATGACTAAGAGATACTAGAGGTGACCGTGTGATTTTGGAGGAAGCCAGTCACACTATCATAAGAACACTCAGCCCTTCCTGGGAGATGTTCACATTGGAAAAAAATGAAGATCTCCCTCAAATGACCAATAGCAATGTGTCAGCCATGTGAGTCATCCATGTGGATCCTTGACTTGAGACTTCAGGTCACTGTAGAGCCAGTGGACACCTGACAAAGAAAACTCATGAGAAGCTTCAGCCAGAACCACCCAGACAAGTGTTAATTAATTTCTGACCAACAACAATTATAAAAGTTAATAAACACTTAGTGCTGTTTAAAGTCACTGAGCTAGACATCACTAACATAGTTTCCAAATACCTCTAACCACTAAAAGAAAGCAGGAATCTTGGAACATTGACTTTTTCCAGGTCTGAGGCAGGGAAATTAGAAGGTAAAATTTATACAACTTCCTGTATCAGTAAATAAGTGCTTAAAAATAATGATGGAAGCGTGTCAGAATGTTAGATATGTCAGCTTATCAGGATTTCAACTACCAAAATTGGTACAATTAGCAACAAAATATGTAACATTGTTAATGGTCATATTGAACAAACAAACTTGTGAATCTATATGGAAAATAAATACATGCACATATATAGGTGTAATAAATAAATAAATAAATTCTTCATTTCAGTAAAGTATCAGCTGCTAAATATAGGTGACATAATATAGTTAGACACAGTAATTACTTTTACAGTCAATATATTAAAATTGATTCTAACAAGAATCATCAATACATGCTTAATAAACAGGAGAAAGGCATTTGATAAGAAGCAGAATATTTAGATTGTCAAAGGATCTCTTTTCAAATTAGTTATTATTTTAAAACGAAAATGGTAATGATTAAGTGGATAAAGTGGGCATTTTCGTCAACTGATCAAAATTAGCATCACCAATGAATTGAAAACAAACATTGTAGGCCACCATTTTGACACCCTGCAAAAGACACAGCATCATTTAAGAAGTATGCCAAGCAAAAAAAAAGTATAACCTGAAGCTAATCATGAGGAAACATCAGACAAATCTAAACTGAGGGATAGTCTATAAGATAACTAGCTTCAAGAAATGTCAACATCATGAAAGGCAAGGTCAAAGAAAGTCAAGAAAAGGCTGAGAAACTGTCCCAGATTAAAGTCAACTAGAGACATGCAATCTTTATTCATTATGGTATCTAAGCTGGATTCTATACTGAAAAATAGTCCTATACAAGAAATTATTGACACCATCGAGTAAATTGGAATAAAGACTACAGATTAAAATAAAGTATTAACTACTTTTTTTTTTAAGTCAGAGTCCCACTCTTCCCCAGACTGAAATGCCCACAGCCTTGACCTGCTGGGCTCAGGGGATCCTGCTGCTTCAGCCTTCCAAGTAGCTGGAACTACAGGCACCCGCCACCACACTCAGCTAATTTTTTAGATTTTTTTTGTAGAAATGAGGTCTTGTCATGTTGCCCAGGCTGGTCTCAAACCCATGGGCTCAGGCAATCCTCTTGCCTCTGCCTCCGAAATTGCTAGGATTACAGCTGTGAACCACCATGCATGACTTAATTGCTGTTAAGTGTCTTGAATTTATTAATTTTATTGCAGTTATTTTTTTAAATATTTTTGTTCTTAGCAAACATAAATTGAAATGAAAAGTTTAAAGTATAATGATTCTCGAAACCTAGTTTCATATGTTAATATATATATTATGTATATATACTATTAGATAGAGAAATAGATAGTAGGTAGATAGATAGATAGATAGATAGATAGATAGATAGATAGATAGATAGATAGATATGAGAGATGGGGAAAAGAAAGAGATCACAAAATAAGCTAATAATTAGCATAACTGTGCAAAATAGATTTTATTTTTGCAACCTATCCAAACTTTGAAATTACTTCAAAATGAAAAGTTAAATTGATTACTAGCTTAATTTCAGTTAAGTTGAAACAAAAGTTTAAATTTTTTAACATTTTATTTCAAATAAATACCCTTATTTTGTAAGTAGCTAAAATGGTGAAAATTTTGGAACTGAAAAATGATGTAATTATGGCAGTGAGAATGAAGAAGGAATGGCTTCCTTCTTGTTGGTCAGAAATTAATTAACACTTGTCTGGGTGGTTCTGGCTGAAGCTTCTCATGAGTTTTCTTTGTCAGGTGTCCACTGGCTCTACAGTGACCTGAAGTCTCAAGTCAAGGATCCACATGGATGACTCACATGGCTGACACATTGCTATTGAAAAACTAGAGAAAATTTCTAGTAAACAAAGACAAAATGATGACCATGGTGGAAGCAAGGAGAAGGAGAGGAAAGGCAACTTTAATAAACAACTTTATCCTGGAGCACAAAGGACTAGAAGAAAGAGTCAGGATTTATAAGGGCAGTGATAAGTGGGTTATAACTTTGTGTTTCTCTATATTCTTTTTGATTCTATACTACAGTGAAATTATTCTAGTGCTATGAGTTTCACCTAATCATGTATGAAAACAAAAATAGTATTTTTCTAACTGAATCTCATTACATACACACAATTATCAATTTCATATTAAAAATCCAATTCAGAATTTCTCAGTACATTCAGGTTTCTTCCTTTTAATGTTTCCCCCCCCCCCCCCCCC
>NW_007231059.1:194632-211019 GCF_000164805.1 Carlito syrichta | reverse complement strand
TAGATAGATAGATAGATAGATAGATAGATAGATAGATAGATAGATATGAGAGATGGGGAAAAGAAAGAGATCACAAAATAAGCTAATAATTAGCATAACTGTGCAAAATAGATTTTATTTTTGCAACCTATCCAAACTTTGAAATTACTTCAAAATGAAAAGTTAAATTGATTACTAGCTTAATTTCAGTTAAGTTGAAACAAAAGTTTAAATTTTTTAACATTTTATTTCAAATAAATACCCTTATTTTGTAAGTAGCTAAAATGGTGAAAATTTTGGAACTGAAAAATGATGTAATTATGGCAGTGAGAATGAAGAAGGAACCAACTTCTGTACAAAGAAAAACTAGAGAAAATTTCTAGTAAACAAAGACAAAATGATGACCATGGTGGAAGCAAGGAGAAGGAGAGGAAAGGCAACTTTAATAAACAACTTTATCCTGGAGCACAAAGGACTAGAAGAAAGAGTCAGGATTTATAAGGGCAGTGATAAGTGGGTTATAACTTTGTGTTTCTCTATATTCTTTTTGATTCTATACTACAGTGAAATTATTCTAGTGCTATGAGTTTCACCTAATCATGTATGAAAACAAAAATAGTATTTTTCTAACTGAATCTCATTACATACACACAATTATCAATTTCATATTAAAAATCCAATTCAGAATTTCTCAGTACATTCAGGTTTCTTCCTTTTAATGTTTCCCCCCCCCCCCCCCGGTTGTGATCCAAACATGTAGAGGTGAAATGGGGGAAGTGAGAGGAATCAAGTAGACAAAATTGGAAGAGGGACTCTGATGTTTCTTCTTTATCAATCTTGGTTTAGAGTAGCCATCTGTTTTCATCTCTTTAGTCCTTATTTCCACACCACTCAATGTTGTTGTCACTCTCCCTCTCTCTCACATGTCCTCAAATTAATTAAACAAACAAATGTATTTCCATTCTCAAATCTTTACCTCCTGAAAATCTAAAGTCATCTGACTTACCAGATATCAGTCCCTGCTTTTCGAACTTTATAAAATCTATTAATATAGTTCATGACTTGTTTTTCGCTTTTTTTTTTTTTTGTAGTTGTTTTTGTATGTATGTTCTTCCTTTCCTAGGGAAAGCAAAATCTTTTTACTCCTGGCAGACAGTGATCCAGTGAGGACTAGGAAGAGTAGTATCAGATACAGCAGCTGTAAATCTACTTGAGTATTACCCAAGTTTGATCTCACTTTTCAACTTATAATGTCACTCCTATATATGTCATCAACGTATTTATGCATTCCTACTTTATGCCAGACAAATTTGAATGGATAAACCATAGTTTCTAGCCTTTTGGTATCCATGAAAAATACAGGAAAAATGTGTCCGTAGTAGCTCAAAGAATAGAACTCAAACTAATCCCATTTGGAGGGTATTGTTAGGGTCAGCTTAAGAGTGGTTTCCAGGGAAATTCTGATACTCTGGATTTCAAGCCAGACTGTACTGGAGCAGCCCTGCACCTTAAGCAAGGTATGTGTGTTCTGGAAGTTTCTTACAATCCATAAGATATGACGCTTTGGAGTTTGTTTCATCAACCTACCTCTGAGCACTACTGAACAGCAGTGATAGAAACACAGCCATCAGAAATACAGTCCTTTCAGGTAACTGATCTGGTAACATTGAGACAATATTTATCATAGCACAGCTCTACTGAGCTGCACATGTGCAGAAAATAGAAGACAGCAGGACTCCCAACTGCTGCTGAAAAGTGAGCTGAAGTGGGGGTAATCACAAGCAGAGAGGGCATCAGACACATGTTAAGGATTCACAGAAGCACAGCCTCAAGCAATGTAGCATCACTGAATATATGAGAAGGGACATGCTGCTGAAGAAATGAAAGAAGAAATTTGCTCTTGGAAAATACATTTCTGATAACACTGGACAGTATTATGTAGCCATATGCAACTCTCTTCTAGTTTTAAGTGATGGAGATATGTATCGATGCTAAACTCTGTCAAAAAAAGTATGCGTGCATTTACCTAGTGTAGTTGAGTTGCAATATATTATATGATTTTTACTGGTTTCCCTAGCTAAATTAGCAATTATTTTGCATAACAAATCAAAAACTTAATTCTATTAATTTCTTAAAAGCTGCTGCAAGTTAATTTGGTGGGGCAAGATGTGTGTTTAAACCCAGAGACACGCACATGCTTACTCTAGATCATATAATATTATTAGTAGAAATAACCAGGAAAGAAGCTAAGAAAGGAAAGAATGAAGGTGAGAGAGTACTTTTGCTTATATACCCATGGCATCATCACAAAGTCACAAGTCTGCTTTTTGAGGATGGCTCATGAAAATCATTCGTATTATTTCAGGAATTTGTATTTATTCATTCAATTTATTCAACAAGTGTGGTATGCATATACTGTACTACATATACCTGAAGACACGGAATACAGACAGAGAATATTGATATGTATGATAGGAGCTTTTTGCTTTTTCTTTCAGATTTTTAACTCTAGGTAGTAAAGTGAGTACACTTATTTCCATGCAGGCAGTGTTGTTCACTCCATACAGCAAGAAGTACTTAGCTCTCACACACTAAATTCTGGCAAACATCCATCGAGTCTTAGAGCAACTTCCAGAATCTCAATGACTTTAGATACAGAATAAACAGTACATCATTATGATGAAAGTATTCTTTTTATCTTTTCCCTGTTTGTAGAAAATTTTGTGACAAAGGTCAGATAAAAGATTGGGAATGAAAGAAAATGTAAGGGCATTAAACAGCAAGTAAATAATTAGAAGTGATCATTTAATTTAAAAGGATTACTATGGCACAGGCAGGCTTTTCAAGGTCAATTCTTTAGATAGTTCAATTTCAGTGTATTTTTTCTTTAGCTGATTCGATTGAGGTCATTTAAAATTTTGCAAGTTGGCTTTTTTTATTCTCTAAAGAATTAATAAGGTACAGTTTAATTGAACTACCTGGAAACTTAGGGAATTTGATTATAAACACTCATAGATATTTACTCAGTTAATGTTAGTTGAACGCCATTCTTTCAGTGATGCTTTTATGCACGTTTCAGCTTCCTTGTTAGTTGTATAGTCGTTGACTCAGTGGAAATGTCTACAAGTTCTACTAAAGAGATGAATTATTGAAGAAAAGAATAATATAAGTGAAGGAGTGGTTTCCTCCTATCTAACTGTAACCCTAGGATCTTTGTTTACAGCAGCTTTGAATTAACTGCAAACCACAAGACTTCCATATTCTTTTTTAATAAATGGAACAATTTTCATTACCTAATAAAATTTCTTTGCATTCCAGTACAGTGTAAACTTCTCAGATTTTGCAAAAGTTCAAAGGTAGAGACTATAAACCATTCTTTTTTCAAAGTCAGTGTCAATAGTCTAGGTTTTATTATTCACCCTAGAGTTGGCAGGTTTCAGTGCTTAACAGAACTAATGGAATATAATTTCTTAAAACCGAAAATGCTAGTGGGAAAAATTACAGTGTAGACTTTATTGAATTGTTATTTCCTTGCACGCCTTGCTTAGTAATTACCTATTTGTTTATTCATACAAATAATGCTTCTGATTTCATTCCATGAATTCATGCAGGAAAAACTCTGCTTTGGAATGCAATAATAAGAGTAAAAACCATCATTCAACTAAACACTTATTCTCGGGTTTCATGTTTATGTCACTTGTAAGAGATTGCCATCCGTAAATGAACCAGACATTAAGTCAGGAACTGTCAGTCTTATTAAATTTGGCTGGTATCTTTTGCTTGATTGCTGAATACTTCCTGGTTAAAATCAATTCCATAAGAATGAAGATTATTCCTCCAAAGATTGAAATAATAAACTTTTGTTCTGGCAAACTGTTGCCCTATAGTGGCCCATTCTTTAAGTGAAAACAAAATTGAGCATCAAAATTTTCAAACAAAATATTTGAGTATAAGAAGATTATGTTTATAGTTTGTGTTGCTCTTTCTCTCTCGGGAAGATTTATTCTTTAATAAATCACTTAGTACTTTGAAAGTACATAAAATTTCTTTGGACTGTTAAATTTTTATTTGATTATCTTTCTAAGAGAATACATACACTAACAAGAGAGTGACTTATCATCAATTTTTTCTTATAAGCACATTTTTCATGTATAAATTTTAACACAAATTTCCAAAAATTCTAAATCATAATCAAGATACTCAATCTTATCAATAAAATCATATTGAATGCTGAGTTCCATCAGATCCATCAAATATCATCCTCATTTTTTAAAATATCCTCATCATCCATTAATGTTAATTTCACATTCAAATGAAATACTATTGTCCTCAAAAATGTATGATAAATAGCTTTTCATTTAAATCAAACCTTAATAGCGATATCTCTTACTGTAACTTTGTCTCCAGTTCTTAATTTTCAGCAATAACAACTTATTTTGACCTCATCTGAAAGTCTTACTAAATTAGACTTTCTAGATGTAATTGATAAAAGAACATAATAGTTATAAAACTGTCTGAATAATTCTGAACAAAATGAGAGAAATTTTCTCAGAAAATTTATTGTATCTTCTTTGTATATGTATTCCTGGAAAATGTTTATATTTAATCTATGTTCAATTTAGTTGCTCTCATTATCCCAGACCAGGTCTTTATTATCCATCATCTTAGACTGTAGGAACAATTTCCTGTAGTGCTACTTGTCCCTTCCCTCCACCACTCACAACTCGTCTTATCTACTTCTCATAGACTACTACTGCCAAGGTTCAATCTTCTCCATAACTGTCTGCCAACATCAGAGTAGTACTGTAACCCGGCATTCCAGGTTGACCTCAACCTCTGTCAAACCTTTCTTTCTAACCTCACTGCTCTGTTCTAATCTGTACAGGCTGACATGCACCAAGACAAACCATAAAATATGCCACTTAGAACCCCATGCCTTTTTCAACACTATTTTTCTCTACCTGGAAATTACTATTATTCACTTCAAGTTGCAAGAATTATTACAATTCTACTAGGCCTTGCACAAACACAATCTGCATGCTGATATTTTCCCCAAACAGAAATTGTCTCTCTCACTTTTGAATTCTAATATTTTGTTTGTACATGACATATAAAATTCAGTAACTTGTATTTTTCACAAATTAAATATACATTATAGTTATCTTTCACAACTGAAAGTTTTCTACAAGTAGAGATCATGAAATTGACTTACTTATTTTAAAGAATCTTTTAATTTGTACTGTGTAAATAGTAATTTTTAATTAATACTTTTGAAATAATAACTTATCCTTAATAATTTAATTAATTTATTTAGCAAATATTAGTGAAGCACCTGTTAAATTAATATGAAAAACTGTATAAATTAACAATTACATTTTGAACTATCATATTTTCTTTTTTATTTAGAAAGCAGGATTTATTGAGAGGACAGAAAAGCTCCTACAGTGGGAGGGGACCTGAAGGGGTTGCTCAGGAAACTTTGTTAGTATTTAATGTATATTAGCTCATGCTTATCTTTCCTTTTTTTTAAATTGGAGTCTCACTCTTGTTTCCAGGCTGGAGTGCAGTGGCATGCTCATGACCACCTCAACCTCAACCTGCTGGGTTTAGGAGATCCTTCCGCTTCAGCTTTCCAGTACCTGGTACTCATGCTTATCTTTCAAAAAATTGAGATGGGTTGTACTAACCCTATTTTAAAGATAGGAAGAACATAAAATGACTCTGTTAAGAATCATAAAGATAATATTGAGGAGAGTGGGCATTTGAACTCACATCTCTTTGATATCAAAGAGGTGCCCTTATCTATTATCCAGGAAGTGGATAGTATTTTATAGACTTTTTAAAAAAAATTATTTAATGGGAAAGAATATATTAAATCACAATTAAATAATGTGGGTAAATATTTTCTTACATAAATGAATCAAAGTACGGGGGTAAAAAATATATGTAAATTGGTCTAATCAATTTTTCATGGAATATATGGGCATTTAGATGGGTTAGCAAATGGGATTCACATAAGGATAGGAATGTAATAAGAGAAAACAATAAGTAAGATACTTTCAGTGACATCTACTGCACAAGTAAAGGAACAGACTCCTAAAAATTAAGAATGTCCACGGTACAATGATAGATCCATTTTAGGTGACTCATTAGTCCAGCATGAACATGAAAAGGTTATTTCACCTCAAACTAATAAAGATATTATACCTATATGTGTGTGTGTATGTGTGTATATATATATATATATATATATATATATATAAAGATTATATATATATAATCTTTGGTTGTAACTTTAGGAAGATCTTATGTTAATTATTATGAAGTCAAGTAGGTAAATCCTGTGTTAGCAACAAGAGACTGTGTGGCTTATTCAACAGAAATTTATTTTTGCATGATTCTGGCCTCTCTTCTTAGCTTATAGATGCCTGCCTTCTTGTGATGTCTTCACATGATATTTTCTTTGTGTCTGAGCAGAGAAAGAATGAGTTCTGGTGTCTCTTTTCCTTCTTATAACATTATTTTTATATGATTAG
The DNA here is from genome assembly GCF_000164805.1 of Carlito syrichta. NCBI lineage: Eukaryota > Metazoa > Chordata > Mammalia > Primates > Tarsiidae > Carlito > Carlito syrichta. The sequence continues at coordinate 204,504 of NW_007231059.1, read as the reverse complement.
GGCCTTATCTTATAAATTTATTTAATCCCAATTTTTTTCTTAGTGGCCCTTAGAGTTTTGGGGACTTCAGCATGATTTTTTTAGGGAACATAACACAGTCTACATAAACCTATACTTACTTTGCAGATAAATAGCTTTGCTGAATAACAATATCTGATGATATCTGCAAATGTCTTTTCTTCATTCCTAGGAAGCATGATCGCACAAATTACCTACTAAAAAATCTAATAGTTATTTTATAATATGAGTCAACAGTTGTTCAGTAATGACTCATTAATGTCAGACTCAAAAAAAATAGTAAGAATATGAGAGTTTCAAAGTAAGCAATGAATGTACTGTTCAGCGTCAAATATTTTTGTAAAACACCCTTCTGTCTCTTTTATATTCAGAAGCCAAAGTTAAAGTCTAGTATATACCAACAAATAACAGTAAGTTAGAAGAATATTTGTTAAGTTCATTATGTGAACAAGACTTTTTCTTTTTACTCTTAAAAATTTTAGAATTGTACTAGAAATTTTAATTGCTCTTGGTACTTGTAAATTAACAGAGACCCTAAAAATTAAAAAAAATAAAAATCAAGTGATCTCCAAATAACTATAAAATGCAAAAACATCTGTCACTTTATAATTTGGGGCCAGTTTATTTTTTCTTTTCTTTTCCATAAAGCAATGGTTACTTATTAAAATTCAAATAGAAATACATATCTCAGTGATAATGTCTTTCTAACTCCATTCATTTAACCATTAAACAACTAAATTATTCTTCAACCAAAAAGAAAATTTATTTTGTTTATCCATGTATCACAAAATTAATTTACCCTAACTCAAACGTTCCTTTCTATTTTAAGAAACATAACATAATGATATTTCCCATGTGAATAGAATTAACAAGGAATCAAGTGTTCAAATTAATCTGCTTAGTTTTACTTCTAAGTCTAATGTCTGATTTAATCTTATTTCACTTTATTGAAACAAAAGATAAAAAGAGTATAACATTGTGAAGACCTTAATTTGATGCTGATTAGCAGTGACATTTTATCAGTACATTTTTCTATTCCTTTCTTTTCTTCTTAAGCCATTATTTCTGCTTGTGCTCTTTGCTTCAAGATTAATTGTAGTCACCATTTTTAGGGATACTTTTATGCTAACAATAAGTTAAATAAGAGTAAAATAGTAAAAATTTAAATCCTATCAATGTTGTATTTGACATAAACTAGGCTGATGAGTCTAAAGGAATTTTACCTTAGCTTAACAAATTCTGCCTATAAAAAAAGGAGCTAATAATAATATAAGCAATTGAAGGAAATGTTTTAGCTGTATAATGAAGCAAACTACTTTTATTGAAGCACTATCTTGCTTTGTCCTTCCTATACAATTTGTACAATTGATAGAAAGCCTTTAATCTGAGTGTATGTTTGTATGTGTATGCACACATATATATTTGCCGTATTAAAATTTTATATGTATCATCACATAAATATATGTCATAGCTATGTATCTATATATCAATCTATAAATTTATATTAAGTGTATACATGTATAAGGCATTTTGTATGTATACACATGTAGGCATTAAAAGTAAATATATAGTTATGACAAAATAAAAATTATTTGAATTTTTTTTACTATTTGTTCATTAAATTTAAAATCCTAAACCTAAAAAATAGGTATTAGTCATATAAGAAAAGATGAACAAATTGTGATTTATTGAAATTAATAGTCCTTGTTCATCAAAAGATACTATTAACAGAATGAGACTCCAACTCTCCAACTCAAAAAAAAAAAAAAAAAATGAAAGTAAAATACCCATGTCACAATGTGGAAAGTAAATTAGCCACATGAAAAGCCTAAAAAAAGGAGTTGTACCTAGATTATAATAAGAATATCTTCAAAATAAGAAAAAGACAGACAGTTAAGTTTTAATACAACTAAGTTGTGAATATGCACAATACACATACCAAAATATCTGAAATATATGAGGTGAGGTGTTACTAGCATTATTATTTATTAGAGAAATGTAAATTAAAACATTTACATTTTTGCTTGATAAATAATAAATATTTATTTAATAAATAACAAAATGCTACTACACACAAGAATGGCTAAAAGTAAACTACCAAGAATACTGATTTTTGGGAAAGAGATTGAGTAATTGATATCTTATAAAACTTGTGGCAGTGCAAATTGATACAGTCATTTTAAGAACTATTTAGCATTATTAAATAAAATTAATCATACATGTATGGTAATGCCAAGCAATTCTACTCCTGGTAATTACCCAAGAGAAATAAATGCCTGTGTATGCCAGAAACATGTAAAAAAATTCATAATTGCCTCAAATTTGGAAAACTTTAGAAGCTATCAAATAGATAAAAATTAGACAAATGATCTGGTAATCATTTATTTATGCAATGAAAAGATCAATGGAATAAAAGAACTGATGGGTGAAATAAAACGGATAAATCCTACAGCTGTAATGTAGAGAAAAATAAGTCAGACACAGTAAAGTAGGGTTTGATAATTTTATTTTATTAAGTTTAAGAACAATAAAAGTATTTTATGATGATGGAGGTTAGTGCAGTGATTACCCGTGGAGAAGAATATTAATTGAAAAGGATCATGAGGCTGCACTCTGGAATGTGAAAATATTCTATATCTTTATCTAAGTGTTTCCATGGTAAATGTAAACCATAACTTGACTATTCATTGAGTTGGAGAGCAAAGATTTCTGTATATGACTTTATACAAGTTACACTTCAATTTTTAAAAATGAAAGAAGAAAAACAAGTTCTAATGTCTTTCATTAGTCTGATTATGAGATAAACTAAATATTGAGAGGAAAATGCAAAAACGTGTGTATGTGTACATATACACTTACACAAATATATATAACCATATACTCAGGCCAGGCTCAGTGGCTCAGTCTGTAATCCCAGCATTTTGGGAGGCCAAAGCGAGTGGATTGCCTGAACCCATGGGTTCAAGACCCACCTGAGCAACTTGGCAAGACCTTGTCTCTACAATAAATCAAAAATTAGCTGGGCATGGTAGGCCATGCCTGTAGTTCCAGCTACTTGGAAGGTTGAGGCGGAGGAAAAATTGCCAGAGCTCAGCAGATCAAGGCTGCAGTGGCTGGGAGCGGCCACTGAATTCCAGTCTGGGCGACAGAGTGAGACTCCAACTTGAAAGGAAGGAAGGAAGGAAGGAAGGAAGGAAGGAAAGAAAGAAAAAGCATATATTCAATATAATTTTCTCCTTTATTCGCAATTAGTTTTTATTCTTTTTTATTCATATGATCATGAGCATTTTACCCATCCTTTCTAAATTTTCCATTCTATCTATCAAGTGATTATAATATTTTTTTCTCTCTCCTAAACACAAAAAGTTGTTGTGGTGATATTATATCAATGATACAATGTTAACATTTGTTGAACTCTTCACTGATGTACCAGGCCCTTTGCTTGTGGTGACCCAGGTACAGGCATGCTGCACAATAATGCTTTGATCACAGACCACATGATGATGGTCCCATAGCTTTTCTATGTTTAGATACACAAATATTTATTGTTGTGATGCAATTGGCTAAGTGTTCAGTCTAGTAACATGCTGTTTGCAATCAAGAAGAAATAGGTGTGTAGTAGGTTATGCCAATTAGGTTTGCGTAAGGGCACCCTATGATGTTTTCACAAAGACAAAATCACCTAATAATGGATTTATCAGAGAACACTTGTTATTAAGTGACTCTTGACTGTGTAGTCAATAATATCTACAAAAGTAAAATAATCAGTTTCAGATTCATGCATTCATTTAGTTGTCATGTTTCTTTAGTTTCTTTCAATCATAAATAGTTTCTCCGTCTTTCGACTTTCATGGTCTTGATATTTTTGAATGAGTTATTTTGTAAAATGTCCTCCAATTTGGAATTATCTGATTTTTTTTCATTACTACATTCAGGCTAGGCATGTTTAGAAGAAAAAAATCATGAAAGTTTCTATCTATGCATAGCATGACTTTTTTTTTTTTAAGGATTTGTTTCATTTTCTTCCCATCGTTTCTTTCAAGAAGTCTCCTATCAAGTTTTAGAAGATCTTTTGTGCTTTGTGACACAGAAATGGGAATAAATAAGAGATTGAGTGAAAAACCATGAGGAAAAAAGGAATGTAGATGTTAGAGAAGTTTTACCAAAAAAATTTGAAGAATGACCTTCATTGTTTGAGAAAAAAAATTCAGAAAAGTAGAGGAAGAATTTAAACAGTCTTTGCTGTGGTCTTTGCATATCAATAATGTTGTTTTAGAAATGCAAAGATAAACTGGGCTCCATGGCTCAGCCTATAATCCCGCGCCTTTGGGAGGCTGAGGTGAGTGGATTGCCTGAGCCCGCGGGTTCGAGACCCACCTGGGCAGTGAGACCTCATCTCTACAATAAATCCAAAAATCAGCCGGGCGTGGTAGCGCATGCCTGTAATTCCGGCTACTTGGAAGGCTGAGGCGGAAGGATCGCCAGAGCCCAGCAGGTCGAGGCTGCGGTGGCCGGGAGCGGCCACTGCCCTCCAGTCTGGGCGACAGAGTGAGACTCCAGCTCAAAAAAAAAAAAAAAAGAAATGTAAAGATAAAACCTGATTACATGAAAATTTATGTAATGATTGCTGAACTGTCTTTCTTTGTCCATACACTTGTTTAATTTTACTATCAGATAATCATTAAATCCACAACAAACTGCTAAGAAATTATTAATATTTCTATTTTTCTAACAAGGCAATTGAAACTCCGAAAATTTTAATAGTATTTTTGAGGTTATTCGGCTAGTACAAGGCATTTCAACTCAAGCCAGTAAATCTCTAAATACCATTTTCCTTGAGAACATAATGACTTTTATTAAAATTATTTCATAAATTGCACAATGTACACAATACTATTTTTCTCAAGAAAACAATTATAAGAACAAAATTGAATACAATTTTTTAACAATTTAACTTTTCAAGATGTGCTCTATAATTATTATCATTCAAAAATAGTAGATGAGATACTGCTAGTGAAAGCTTATCACGAATTCTTCATAAATAAAGAAAGTGATGACCCTTTCATCACACTCTTTTTTGCCTGCCAAGGAAGCTGAGGATTATTACAGTAATTTAGAGCCATTGTTGCTGAGTTAAGGAAAAGAAAAATAAGTTTACTCTTAAAAAGGTAATCCATATGAGTGTTATATTTTAATTAGGAATAGTTTTAGCTGTGATTGGCAGAAAATCCCAAACAGAAAATGACTTTAACAAGACAGAATTATGTGACAATGCATTTATTGCCACCACAATGCTATGAAACAAACCATCTACAAGTTCTGTAACTTCATACAACAAAGCATTTGTTCACAAGCACATATTTGTGCATTGGTGGAGGTTAGCCACCATTCTGTAGACTTTATTTTTATGGAAGATGGGGTCCGGTGTGCCTTTCATTCTTTTTTGAAATAGTGAATAAACCAGGTCACAGTGATGACAAATACAAAGATACTGTGTCTACTTTGTCAAACACATTTGCAGGCTTTGCTAGAATCACGTTTGCTCAGTTCACCTTAGTCAAAACCAATTAGTCAGAACACTAGTCAGAAAACAGTCACATGGATACTCTTGGGTGTAAAGGAAGCTACAAAATGTGGTCAGGAAAGATACCCTGTCAAGTACCTGGCTAAATATCTATGCTTATTGGGGAAGAATATTTTGGTACTTGAAGTGAAGGCTGGGCAAGTGCAAGTTCTTGGTGTCTAATGTTATATATATATAAAACCATAGAAGGATTTTGAGCCAAAGAAAGGGATGGAATATTGATTTTCACTCTTAGAAGGGGTATGTGTATGTATGTTCTTACATGCATGTATTCATGTGTTTACCTAGGGTATAATTTTTTCTTGGTTGTTCTGTATATCTTAGATATCTTTTTGTTTTAATTATTGAAGTATACAAGTCTACTCATAATTGGAAATATTAATTATGTCCACAGTAATCTGATAGTTCAAAATCTCTTCATTGCACAACTCCAGGGTATACCAACCACTAAGTTCAGCTCAGTGGTTGTTATTCACATATCATACAAAGTGACTGTCTAGACTTCTGTATACTAAATTCTGAACTAATAGCATCAAATTATTACTAAGAACACTCTTGGAGAAATCATATTTATGCAAGATTTTGAGAATAATCTATAGTTTATTATTTCTAAATTTTAGCCTTGTGTTACACCAGATTATTAAAAATGGCATTTTGCCTCAAATATAATTGTTTGTTTACCTTATTATTATAGTCTTATTATGCATTGAGGAAAATATTATTCTTTACAAAAAGGGTGACAGTAGTATCTGGTTATTACTACATGAGAACCATTTTTTAATTCTCTGTCCATCAAAATGCAGGATTCCACATTTTTTCCATATTCAATAATTATTTTTACTTGCATATCTAATCCTGAATTATACCCCACATCTTTAAAATTTTTTTTAAAAGGAATTATTTTCAGCACACATACACAAAAACCTCATAACGTTTAAAGTCTCTTTGGGAGATGGTACGATTTTACATGACACAACCACTTGGGAAATACCTATGTGTTTCTCTTAAGATGTTTTTCCACACATCTTTTCTCAGTTATGCAAGTAAAAGAGAGTTTATTGTTTTTGCTCTTCCTTCTAAGAAGGTGTAACACATGACTTGTATATGTTTTCCTTTACATTCTGTTTTCCTTTGCATTCCCTTAATGAAGGTGTGGGAAAGGACCCACAGAAACCCTAAAATTCTTATGAAATTTCTCCAAATAAAAATGTAAGTATAGAACCAAGCCAAGGTGGCCACCATGGAGCAGCAAATTGGTGCCACTCCCATCTAACAAGACAGAGAGTAAGGACTACGTTGACATTAAATGAGACACCTTGAGAACTTTTAGTGGGTTAAACATTGTGAACCCAGTGAAAGTCTCTCTGAGTGCACAGAATGCCACAGCAGGCACAGGATTCCAGGCACCCGATTCCCCACCCAGCACCAGGCATGCACAGAAAGGAACCATCTGATTGGAGATGAAGAGGGGTCAGTGATTATAATACACTTTGATTCAGTTCACCGCTTCCCAACAGTGTGTGAAGCATCAGTTTCATGTGGGAGAAAACCTATTCAGCAATTAGTGGTGGGTGCCAGAGCCACGGTGGCGCAGGGAGCAGAACCTGTAAGGGAAGATCCCATCTGTGGGGTGAATCTGACCGACACACTCATAACCTGCACCATTACAGCAACAGACTGGTACCTCTCTTGCATGGCAGGGAAAAAAGTGGGGATCCATTCACCAATTAAAAGAGGAACCCTGAACCCATGTGGAAGGATGAACCTTCCCACACCCAGCAGGGGTCTCCTTGAACACACAAAGACCAAAAGGGCGGGCATGAGAATCGTGGTCCACATCCCCTCAGCCTCTGCCATGAGCTAGGCATGGATAGGAGCTGAGATCACGCGGAGAGGGTGAGCGATTCTGGGACATTCCAGGACGGTTCACCCTTCCCCACTAAAAATTGACCTGACTAGTTTTAGCAGTGTTAGAGAAAATCTGCAGTGACATGAATCTGCCACATTGTGGAGCTCCTCCCTCTCTCACTGTGTAAAATGAGAAAGGACCAATGAAGAAGCACTAGCAACTCCCAGAATTTTAACAAGACAGCAGGTGAAAAAGCAGCCTTCAGAGTACAAACAATAAAAACCTCCCAGAATGATCTGCCCCAGCTGACAACCACAGAAATCAGAGAATGGATGGTACAAATGAACAGAAACCAAGAAAAACATGAAGTGAAACTAAAGAAATTATAAAGGAAGTAAAAGCAGAGAAGGCAAACTTCAAAAAAGCCTATTCTAAAATAATGGAAATAAGAAACTCCATCCGTGAAATCAATAACAACGTAACAAATATTGGCAACAGGCTCAGCCAAGCAGAGGAAAGAATCTCAGACCTCAGAAACCAAAATATGGAATTAACATAGTCTAATCTCAGACCTCAGAGACCAAAATATGGAATTAATATAGTCTATTAAAAACATTTTTTAAAAGAAGGAACAAAACTTTTGAAAGTTGTGTGACGTTATCAAAAAACCAGGCCTATTCCTGCCTGGTAGTCCCAAAGCAGAAAGGCAACTGAAACCATCATGGAACAAATACTTCATGAGGTCATTCAAGAGAACATCCCCCATCTTGCAAGAGAGATGACTGTCAAGTGCAAGAGATTTAGAAACCATTGCAAGATACTACATGAGAAGTCCGTAACCAAGTCTCCATAACATAAGCATTAAAGAAAAAATCCTAAAGACAGCAAGAGAGAATGGTCAGCCTACCTACCAAGGAAAAACCATCAGAATCACTCCAGACTAATCTGCAAAAAAACTACAAGCCAGAAGGAGAGTTCAGTTTTTTATGTTTTATGTTCTTATGTTTTATGTTCTTAAATATAAGCAATTACAATCAAGAATTTCCTACCCAGCCAAATGAAGTTTCATCAGTGATAGAGAATTAAAATTCTTCCTAGACAGTCCCTAAGATAATATGCCACCTCTAGATCAGCCTTTCAGGAGATGCTTAAGAAGATGTTGAGCATGGGGGGAAAAGAAAAAAGAAAACAACAACAAAACAATGGTCAGGTGCATCACAGATGTACAGAAAACACAGAGTTAACAGAGCATACAGAGTACCCACAAAAATGAAAACACAAACATGTATATAAATGCAAAAGTTAAAAGAAAATAAAGCGGTCTTCTCAGAGCCCTATGACAAGGATAAACTCTCACATATCAATAATCAATGTGAATGGACTAAATGTACCACTTAAGAGGCATAGAATAGTAAACTTAATTTAACAAAGAAAATAAAAGAAAAAAGCATGATTTAACAATCTGCCACCTCCAAGAAACTCATCTCACCACAAAGGCACCCACAGACTCAAGATTGGAGACTGGAAATTATCTTTCAGGTAATTGAAACAGAAGAAAGCAGAAGTAGCTATTCTAATATCAGACAAAGCAGTCTCTAAGACATCAAAAATTAAAAAGGACATGGAAGGACACTACATAATGATAAAAGGTTCAATTCTCCAGTAAGAAATATTTATCCTAAACATATATGCACCCAAAACAGGAGCACCAGGTTTTATAAAACAACTACTAAACAAACTAAAAGAGGACATTGGCTCTCAAACAATTATATCTGGAGACCTAAAAATCCCACTAACAGCTATAGATAGATCATCAGGGCAAAAAATCAACAAGAAGATCCATAACCTCAACTCGACGCTTGATCAAATGGACTTAATAAATATCTACAGAATACTTCACCTAATAACTAAAGATTAAATTTTTTACTCATAAACATTTGGAGCATACTCCAAGATCAATCACATTCTTGGACATAAATGAAGAATGAGCAAATTTCAAAAGATTGAAATAATACCATGCATCTTCTCAAATCACAGTGGAATAAAAATAAATACCACCAATAAGATCTCCCCAAATTATATAAAGTCATGAACCCTAAACAACTAGTTGAACAACTTCTGGGTCAACATGGAAATCAAACAGAAATAAAAATATTTTGGGAAACAAACAAAACAAAAAAACATCTTGTCAAAATCTCTGGAATGCCATGAAAGCAGTATTAAGAGGAAAATTTGGCCAGGCTTGATGGCTCAGCCTGTAATCTCGCGCTGTGGGAGGCTGAGGTGAGTGAATTGTCTGAGCCTGCAGGTTTGAGACCCACCTGGACAACTGGTGAGACCTCATCTCTACAATAAAAAAAAAAAAAAATTAGCTGGGCATGGTAGTGTGCGCCTGTAGTTCTGGCTACTTGGAAGGCTGAG